>NW_006299390.1:4670823-4689567 GCF_000327345.1 Myotis davidii | reverse complement strand
GCATGCTCTTATTTTTATGTTAAGGCTTGTTTTTGTCAAACAACAAAAACTTTCTGTAATTAGTAATGGCATCAAATGTGATTATATTGAACCAAACACCTGAACTCACTCATTCCCTCAGTGTTCTACATGCTGGGTATAAGTGGTAAAAACAAACAAAAAAAAACTAAAAAGAAAAACTAAAAAAAAAGCCCCTGCCCTCATGGAGTAACAGGTAACCAATTAATACTGAGTTTATGGTGCCATCTAATTTCCACAAATGTATCTTGATTTTCATCAAGTTTTCTGATCTAAAGAAGTGGTACCTTTAATAGCACAAATCACTTGAGAAGGGGGGGGGTGTCAGAAAAATATAATTTTTCTTTTATAATGAAAGCAGCTAGATTTCAGATTGAGTCTCTCACTGTAATTGATGCCATTTATACTCTATGCAACCCTTCCCTAGACCTTTACCAGTACATGATACTAATGCATTTTATGGCATTTGGAAGCCCTCCAGTGGCCAAATGCTATACCTGAAAAAAATCTATTATGCTGAAGGGTTCCTGACTGGGAATAGAACCTGAGACCTTTTGGTGAGTGGGCCTACACTCTAACCACTGAGTGACGTCGACCTTTTAAAAATGTTTTGATTGATTTGAGGGAGAAACATTGATGTAAGAGGAAACATCCATCAGTTGCACCCGCTCAACCACCTGAGCCACACCAGCCAGGGCTTGAGGCATCCTTCTAGATAGGGTGCTTTACAGAGAAGGGGGTGGGGGTAGTTTCCCCATTCAGCAGTGACTTCATGATCATGGCAGCAGTCCAGTTCCATAGCATGACTCTGTGAGTCATTCCTGAAGCTCAGTTTACAGGCTGTTTCTTCAACCTTGCCAATCATTTGTGATATGCCATGTAATAAATCCCTTTTGGCTTAAATTAGAGGTGGTTTTCGACCTCTGCATTAAACTCTGATCAAGACATTTCCTTTAAGAAAAATTGTCAAACAACCACCTCTCTGATTTTAAAAAAATGAAGTGAATCTAGTGAACTTAAGTTATGAGTATGTAAATTAGATATTCTAGAAAGATAAACCCTTTTTTAAACAAAGAAATCATTTAAGTATTTCACATTCTTGTATAAATTTTCTAAATAGAAACATAAGTGCTTTTTAAACATTTAAAAGTTAACCCATGTTCAGAAAAATTCATGTCCATTAATGAAGACAATTTTATTGAAAGGTAGTTTAAATGCTGTCTAAACAGAATTTTAATTCAATAATGTGGATTATAAGGTATGAATCTTCAAAGTCTAGCAGAGATTACTATTTTGTATTTAATTATATAAATGTTCAGAGATGAAAAAATGATATAGTAACACATACTCCCATCACCTGAATTCTACAATTTATATTTGCTTTGTCACATATGTAACCATCTATGCATCCCTCCATACATTAATCCATTTATGTTCTGATATATTTCAAAGTATATTGCAAACAGGAGGCAGCTGATCAATGATTTTATTTCATTATTGATATTTCTTTCTCCCTTCCTCTCTGAAATCAATAAAAATATATTTTTAAAAATATTATGTACTTTAAATACAATGAAAAATGCTAAATTCTTTTTTTTTAAAGTATATTTTATTGATTTTTTACAGAGAGGAAGTGAGAGATATAGAAAGTTAGAAACATCGATGAGAGAGAAACATCGATCAGCTGCCTCCTGCACATCTCCTAGTGGGGATGTGCCCGCAACCCACGTACATGCCCTTGACCGGAATCGAACCTGGGACCTTTCAGTCCGCAAGCCAACGCTCTATCCACTGAGCCAAACCGGTTTCGGCAAATGCTAAATTCTTAAATTTTATATTTAATACAGTAAATTATTTAAATGCTTTTTCACATTTTAGTTTTAGAAGGTATTGGAAATATTCTAATAGATTACATTTAAGTAAATAAAGTGAAAATTTATGAGGCATAATAGTTTGAAATATCCCAGATGTATAGATCAGCTAGCTGTACATTTGTGTACTCATTTAACATAATCCTACTGAAGAATTTTTAATGAGAAAAACAATATTGGGGGTGGGGCTAGCAAAATAGATGAAAGAGGTCAAAAAGTACAAACTTCCAGTTGTAAAATAGATGTCATGTGGATATAATGTACAGTATAATGAATATAGGCAATAACACTGGATTGCATATTTGAAAGTTGCCGAGAGTGGATCTCTAAAGTTGTCAATGCAAAACAAAATTGTAACTATGAAAAAAATTAAAAATTACTGATAAAAAATTACTGATTTCTTTGTAATACTTTAAGCAATAAAAAATAAAAAAAAAACGATTTAAAGGAGTAATATAGAACTTTAATATTTGGCTATTTCGGAATAAATCTGTAATAGCTATAGAGTATGTTCTTGCTGAAACACTGGCAAGAGAATTCTCGTCACAAATGCTATTATATTAGATCATAGTAACAGTACATGTGCCATGTTCTCTCTCAGAAATGTAAAATGACTGGAATCTTTGGAATTCCCTCCCCCCACTAATTCAACAAAGCCCAGATTTATTATAATTTAGGACAGACATGTCTCTTAGAATTAGCCAAGCATAGCTGCTTTCCACTGTTTAAATTGTTTACCATCTAAGTATTGGTCATCTACATCTTGTAAGACTTGTGCAACTTAAAAATAAATAGCAGAGGAAACATTACTGCAAATCTGTTGAGAGTACAGTTTATATTCAAAACTAGATCTACTTTGCACTTTTATTTTTTAATCCTCACCCAAGGATATTTTTCCATTAATTTTTTTTGGAGAGAGTGGAAGAGAGAGGGCAAGACAGACAGAAATATCAATGTGGAGAACATATCGATTTGTTGCCTCCTGCACGTGCCCTGACCATGGCCCAGGCCGGGGAGGAGCCTGCAACCGAGGTACATGCCCTTTACCAGAATCAACACGGGACCCTTCAGTCCGCAGACCGACACTCTTAGCCAAACCGGCTAATGTGATCTACTTTGCAAGGGATAGAGAGTTAGAAAAATCGATGAGAAACATCGACCAGCTGCCTCCTGCACACACACACACACACACACCCGGGGATGTGCACGCAACCCAGGTACATGCCCTTGACCGGAATCGAACCTGGGACCCTTCAGTCCGCAGGCCGATGCTCTATCCACTGAGCCAAACCGGTTAGGGCTGCACTTTTAACATAATATGCTGGGCTGCTTAATGAGTTAATATGTGCCAAAATCTGGGTTAATGCTTTTGCAATTCTCTGTCTGCCAGAATGAGAATATGGGCTTCTGACCTTTTAAGAACTGTATAACAAAGACCCCAAATGGGAGAATATTTAAAAACAAATTGATTCACATCTCATTATGTAGAAAGCTATTAATAATCTGAATTTTTGATATCTAAAATAACATCACTAAAAGCAAGTAATTAGGAAATGTCTGTGTAAGGAAACAAAAACATCAAGATCGTTCCCCAAATTGGCCCTGGCCAGGTAAGCTCAGTTGATTAGAGTTTCACCCCATGTGGGTTCGATCCCTGGTCAGGGCATATACAAGAATCAACCAATGAGCACTGGTCAGTGTAGATCAGTAGGTTGAAACGTCATCCTTAACTCTGAAAGGTGGAGAGATCAAGTCCCAGTCAGGGCACACTGATGTTTCTCTCTCTCCACATTCCCTCTCTCCTTTCCACTCTCTAAAAGTCAATGGAGCCCCAACTGGTTTGGCTCAGTGGATAGAGCGTCGGCCTGCGGACTGAAAGGTCCCAGGTTCGATTTCGGTCAAGGGCATGTACCTGGGTTGCGTGCACATCCCCGGGTGTGTGTGTGTGTGTGCAGGAGGCAGCTGGTCGATGTTTCTCATCGATGTTTCTAACGCTATCCCTCTCCCTTCCTCTCTGTAAAAAATCAATAAAATATATTTTTAAAAAAATCAATGGAAAAAAATATTCTCGGGTGAGGATTAACAAAACAAATAAATGGAAATAATTTGGCATGAAATTATATTATTTTCTTCTTTACAACAATCATCTTTCTACTCACATAAGGTTACTCTATCTCACTTTAATCTCTTAATTTCTTCCCCCTTTGGTATGCAGAGGGAAAATACAGATACCCACTTTAAAACAAAAAAAAAATCCTCACCTGAGGATATGTTATTATTCATTTGAGAGAGACAGGAACGTTGATCAGTTGCTTCCTGTACATGCCCCAATCGGGGGTCAAACTGGTAACTGGGTATGTGCCTTGACTCACAAACCTTTTGGTGTATGGGATGATGTTCCAAGCCAACTGAGCCATCCAGCCAGGATTGATGTCTACTAATTTTAATGCATGATGTCACAATTCAAATTTGGTACTCATGAAAGAGAACTGTGCTCCAGTAATGTAACAGAAAAAAAACAAACAAAAGTTTCCTTTTCCTAACCTCACATCTGGTTTGGTGTTTTACTAGGATCTTAGTAAGCAGTAATGCCTAGGGCTGACTCAAGGGTAAGTATTTAATTATAAGTATTACAATTGCAAAGCCATGTGTTTGCAGAAGATGCTCCCTCTTGTTTTTAATTAAAAGATTAAAAGGTAAGATTGAACCAGGAGATATGAAGTCTAATTTCCTCAGAATGAGGAATGAAAAACCAAGACAAGCAAGCACTGTAAAATTGTTTGTTTAATGGCAGGTCAAATGTCCTGAAACATACATATAGTTTGATAGTCTTCTAATCCCAGTTGCGTTCAAATATTAAAGTAACACACACAAGCTAAGAGAATTCAATATTGTTCCAAGGCACTTACTGAATCTCCATGACTAGATGAAAACAAGAACAATTAGGATAGACAATTAAACAGTATATAATATAAAAATAACTTTTTGCTTACAATTTACAAAATGTATTATTATTACAATCTTTGATTTCTGATAACCTGCAATGCTGGCTGCATGAATCCAGCAATTTTAAAATTCAGAAACTATTTTCTAAAACTTCAGGGCAAATAATTTACAAATAAAGTACACAGAGATTTAGACCATGCAGAAATTTTACATCTTCTGTTAATAATATTTTATGACTACAACTTTGTCAAATTATATACCTACTTGCCCTGTACATATACAAAATAATGCATACATGATAAAACATTAGCAAAAGAGTAGTCCTTAAACTCAATTTATAATAAAAGTATTACTATATTAACATGTCTACAAGCAGCGTGTAACAGGGTTAAGAGACATTAAGGCAATAATACTTGAAGTTAACAAAAAAAAACACACACACAAGAAAAAAAACACCGTATGTAATACTTTTTCCTAAGTGTATGTAGTAAAGCAGGTAGATAGTCCCGGCAAAAAATGCAAAGGTAACAATCTACACTGCGGTTAGTCCCACATTTTAAAGAAGGAATACTATAAATCTGGCTTTCAGTGGCACTTGAATTTTCCAGTATAATTTAAAGTGGTTTTTGGTTCCCTGAATCATGTCCATTCTGAAGGTGGACCTCTTGGTCCTTTGGGTTTTCCACAGCGATTACCAAAACCTATAAACAAGACACCACAATAATTGGTCAGTGTTCAGAAACATTTTTATGCTGTATAGACCATGTCAAACATCCTTATCTTCTTGAACAAATAAATTTCCACATGGGTATTTAGAATTTAAACTAAGCAAAACTCTAAACACAAAATTAACTTTCAACTTTTGGAAGGACACATATGTAATATCTTAATAAAAAATATGTATTTAAAAAAAACTGAATAAATCATAGCACAACGTTTGATAAACTTTGCCTTCAGGAAATCCTGGAATGATGGCAAATGATTTTTTCTGATTCTTGCCCGTATTAATGACATAATTCAAGTTTTAAAATTACCAATATCGGTGGCTTTTGTTGGACTTTCTGGTATTGGATCTTTCTTGTTACTGGAAGTAGGTGGACATTCTGTACAAGTCTCCGGGTGAATACCTCCTGCTGGATGATATAAAATGCAAAATAGAGCTACTGTTAATCACCATTATTTGTAGCATCCTATGTATAATCTTCTAATTGTTTTAATTTGTAAAGTAAAAAATAAGTTTTCTCTTGGGGACATCATGATTTTAGAAACCCAAATAAATATAAATGATGAGGAAGAGAGCACAGGAAATCATACTAACTGTTCTTCCTGGCACCTAGAAATCTGCAGTGAGTACTTCTGCAATGTAAAGATTATCCTTATGCTCTGACTTTATTTAATAAATCTGGATCTTGGCGTATTTTATTTCCTTACATTAGTTATACTGTGTGCTAATAACTGCAACTGAAATGCTTTTTACATGGAAACCAATGAACTTACTATTTGCTCCTATAAATAAGTTTTACATTACTTAAGCTTAACCACTTAATTATTAATGTGTAAGATTAGTTAACGAAAGAAATTAACGGCTATGATTCATCCATTCTTTCACAATCTTTATCACATCTCTACACCTCTGTAAGAAAAACTTTTCTGGAAACTTGGAGTATAAGTCAAATGACCTTTTAATATATGTTAACTCCTTTTAGGTTTCCCTCCTTTCCCTATCCAATCTAGATACCATCCTGCATCATTCTAGTCACACTTGCAATGATCCTCAACTTTATAATCCTTGTCCTTAGGTGCTTAAGGTCCAAATAGAGGGTCAGCAAACTTTTTCTGTAAAAAGCTAGAGAATAAGTATTTTAGGCTTTGCAAGCCAATACAATCCTGACGTATTCTCCACTGACATTTGTTTTTAAGCAACTCTTTCAAAATGTAAAAATCACTAGTTTAGATCAAGGGCAGAACAAGAATAGAAGCCAATGGCAGGATTATGCCTATGTGGTAGTTTGCTGTTCCTGGTCGATTAGGAAAGGCAGAAAAGTACATTAATTATTATAGTAGTGTGATAAATTTTACAATAAAATTATAAAAGGGTGCAATGGGGGCAGAGAAGAGAGGTATGTAGGTGGAACTAGTAATGGTGAGGTATTCAGTGCTGGCTTCTAGGAGGAAATGATGATCTAGTCTGAAGACTTCAATTTTCTCAACAAAGTAAAGGTCATCTGCTAAGAGTTAGTGGGATGGATGATATTAGAAGAGGTAAAGATTTGGACAATTCAGGTAAAAACTAGAGCATTTAAGATAGCCAAGCAAAGCTGAGGGTCCGACTGTGGAGAAGACCAGAATTGTAGGCTAATCTATTGTATTCAGTAAGCCCAAGGGATAAAATAAAATGGTATGGGAACTAGGAACAAGAAAAGTGAAGATAATTTTCAGTGTGACTAGACTGATGGAGGATAGTAACTAGATTGGTTAGAGAAGGAAGAGGAGCCAGAAAGGAGTTAACATATATTAAGAAAATAAAAGATTCAGGGATCCAGCCATAGCAGTAATAGTAATTTAAAAAAGATAGTCATAATAGCATTGCTGCCATATGAGTGCCTATCATGTGCCAGGCAGTGTTTGATACTCTATGTATGTGATTCAACAATCCTCTAGAGTAAGTAGGTACTATTTATCTCCATTTCACAGAGAAGAAAACTAAGGCTCAGAAACATTAGGCAACTTGGGCAAAGCCACATGGTAAGTAAAATGGTAAAAATGAGATTCCAGTCCAGGTGGCCTTGATTCTGAAACGTTTGTTCTTTTACATATAATATGTTGCCTCAGAAAAGTAGATAGAGAGTAATAGCTGGTATGGAGCCCCATTAGGCAAACATCCGGAGAGAGAAGCTGAAGCAGAATGGAGGATAAAGGCAGAAAATGATAGATGAATTGAGGAAATTACATAGGCTAGGATGTTTGATGAGCTGCTTACATGGTCACTGATTTATAGGAATTAACAATAACTTGACCTATTTTAGCATGACAGTAAAAGTAATATGGTAGGAAAAAATTTTAACTTATAACACTCAGTTGAGCTAATAATCTTATGGTCTTCATAAATGTATTAAGTCCTAAAAGATTTCCAAAACAATCTATTTTTAGGGACCTAATTCAATCACATAGATTAATTATGGGACATTTATTTAAATCATTGCCAGATCTAGATTGTAAGTGGTTTTATAACCAATAGAAAATAATACACTGGGAAATACATTAAAATAATTTCTTTCCTATCAGCCTATAACTATTAATAATAAATGCTGTTATTTTCCAGATCAATAATAATCTCTGGAATAGTAATTAATTTGGAAGAATTATACTACATAATTCTGGTTTTAGGTGTCCTACATATTTTCACGCACAAAATAAACAATAGCATATACCATAAGACATGCTATTTTATGAAAATTAATCTATGTAATTTATAGCAAAAAGGAACAAAATCTAACTTACCACATTTTTCACTCCCAGAGGTTATCAAGCCCTGTAAGGATCACATTTAATAACTTTATAAACAAATAGGAAAAAAATTTGTTATGAGTATCTATCACAAGAAATTAAGCTTTATCAAGATACTCAGTGTCAAGGAAAAAGAAAACAATGATGTTTTCAATTAGGCTTAAAAAAAATGTCCTCCCCAATAAACTAATTTTATTTATTTTTAAAAATGTAATAATGTTACATGCAATAGACATTAGTCTTTCAAGACAAATAATCTTAAATATAATGTTACATGCAATAAACATTAATATCTCAAGAAAAACGATTTTAGCCCTGGCCGGTTTGGCTCAGTGGATAGAGCATTGTCGGCCTGTGGACCGAAGTGTCCTACGTTCGATTCCATCAAGGGTGCATGCCTGGGTCGCAGGCTCGATCCTGACTAGGGGGCATGCAGGAGGCAGCTGATCCATGGTTCTCTCTCCCTCTTCCTTCCTCTCTGAAATTAATAAAAAAATATTTTAAAAACCATGACTTTAAATATGTTACCTGCAATAAACACAATTATTCAAGAAAAACAATATTAAATATAATATTACATGCAATAAACATTAATATTTCAAGAAAAAAAAGGATTTTAAGTATATTACCAAAACTGTACTACCATAGTATGATATCACAAAAGTTGTAGGAAATATTAAAAATCTGTAAATAACAGGATTACCTCTATTATATTCTAAAATATTTTTTCCCCTCTGGATCTATTTTTGTTCATCAGTTTATGTTGTTCATAGGTTTAAAACTTTTAAATGTATGGTACTTTAGAGTGGGAATAAAAGGATAGGGAAATTCCTTTTTCCTTCTGGATGAAAACTGAAAATTCAGGAGCTGTTACACAAAGGAATATACACACTACTGCATTTTTCCAATCTTTTACCATATTCATCAAATTATTATACCATGGATTGTAAGACATACCATCATTCTTACAGGTTACCACTATTTTATGTGAAAAAGTGTATCAATGGTTTTTAATCAACTGTAAGATGTACCCCGTTTTCAGTGATATTAAAATATGGGAGAAATAGGAAAAACATTAATGTTGGCAAAAAAACACATTTTTCCACAGCTAAAATATTTAGTTACCAATACATTTCCTGAATGTGAAAGGAAACCTCATACCTTTTTTCCTAATGGAAGGAAAGAAGTCTAAGAAAGTGCTAGGACCCTGAAAATATTAAGTCCAGTTCCATTCATACCTCCAGAATGATTTGGAACATGGCACAACTTATGAATTTCAAAAGCAGCTTGGGAAAATAACTCTCTCAAGTGTTGGGACAGTTATATATAGACCATGTTGCCCTTGTAAAAACTCCAGAGCTCACATTTCATCTGTAATCTTTGCATAAGAAATGCTGTTAAAAGTTTTATTTAATAGTCTTAAGCTACAGTTATTATAAACTAACAATATAGAGGCATGGAATAGACTGACATATCTTGATGTGGGGACGGGAAGAGATAAGCCAAAGAATTTATAAACTAATATGCATAGTCCATGGACACGGGCAATAGGATAGTGAAGACCTGGGGGGGAAGAAGGAGGGTAGGAACTGGGAGGAGAGGGGTAAAGGGGGGTAATACTATCAACAATAAAAAAATATTTAAAAAGAAAGTAAAAATTTAAAAAAGCATATACTAAAAAAAATTTTAAAAAACCAGCAAAAATATTGAACTCTTGCTGTTTTAATACCAAAAGGACTCACTTCAGATTTTTTTTCAGATTCTTCCTGACTTTGAAGTTCACTCCATTCAGATCTTACAGGTGTATCTGAGAAAAATGAAATCTTACAATTAAAATTAACATCTTTACTTCTTGAAATTTCTTGCACTAGGTAATATAAAAACATCCTATAGATTTTTAGAAATTATCACACTTTCATAAAAAAATTTGTTTCTATCAATCTAAGAATATTCCTTTAAGTTTCCCTCCTTAAAATATAATTAAAATAATTTACTCATCAGAGTTTATTATAAGCTCACTATAATCTATAGATTTGACAGACTTAGACTTAATATTATGGAAGTATATGGATTCACTGGTCTTAACATTCTTCAAATCAGTTAAACAGATAAAGAGTAGTGAGCACCTCTGTGAATATATTAATAAAGCTGTTTCTGTACTCTTTCTGGAGGGGAAGGAAGAAAAATACAGGATCAATGCTTTGAAATATGACCACTTTCCCAGTTCTCACCGGTAACTCTTGTGGCCTGAAGTGTCCCTCAATTAACACAACTGAGTGATACTAACCTACAACCCAATTTAATGTTTACTTACCTGAACTGGCACTAAGTAAACCAATCAATGTCTTTTCATAATGAATGAAAAGATACCAAATTGAAAATACATTTATAATTGTGTTGACTGGATTACAGTACCTAACATAAATGCAGCCCATTTTAGCGATGTTAGCAAGGAAAAATACCATTTCTAAAAAGTATTTTTCATACAAGGAATTAAAAACAGTTGTCAATATCAACTCAACACTGTTTTTGAATTTAATTATGTAGTTCAATAGCAACTAGATTAAAATCAGCCATGTTTCCCAGAGTTTAAAGTAGAGTATGAATATTTTTGTAAAATTAGAAGAGATACTCACTATGTTCACTTGCTAATACAAAAGATTCAGGAGTTCTTTCAGGGAGAGGAGGAGGTAAATCTTCACTAACATCAACATCTATATTAAATACATAACATTTAGAAAAATTACGAACTTGGTTAAAATGTTGACTCATTAAAAATGAGCTTATCTAAACAAAGACCTTTCTTAAAATTCTAAAACTAACACAAGTATCTAAGAGAACTAGTTTTTTAAATGTGAAAAATAAACAAATCTTACCACTTTACCACTTTACTTGTTGTCAAGAATTATGACAGTCTTCATTCTTAAAGCCTTTAATTTTTTTTTTTTATAACTGTGGCCCTTTCTTCTCAACTACATGTTCCTCCCTGGATCTCTGGATTGTATGTTCTACGTTATAGAGGTTATTCAACCAAATACGGCATATTTTACATAGGCTTTTGCAAATCATACACCGTGTGGGAGCCTAGTGTAGCCAAGTTTGAGAAATCTTTCAGGACACCTGAGTCAGTTTTAAAATCAGAATTCATAAACAGGAATTTTTGTCAGGCAGTAACTTATGTCAAAGGTTGTTTTAGGTATCAAAACAAAATTATTCTCTTTAATTCCCTAACAAGTTCTAAAACAAACAATCAAACAAAAATCTACTTCTTGAGCCAATGGTTCAACTACAAGGTAAATTAACAACATTAAAAACAGGACTGCCCTGGCCGGTGTGGCTCAGTTGGTTCAGCATTGTCCTGTGCATCAGGAGGTTGCTGGTTCAATTCCCAGTCAAGGGCACATGCCTGGGTTGTGGGTTCAATCTCTGGTGGCGGGGGGGGGGGGACGGACGGGGAACGACATTCAGGAGGCAGCCATTAGATGTTTCGCTTTCACATCGATGTTTTTTCTCTCACCCTCTCCCTTCCTCTCTCTAAAACTCAATCAACTATGAAGAAGAAGAAAAAAGGTCTGCTTATAGTTATGTTGCAGCACAGGATGCTTACACAGGAAAATCTTCAGTTAATACCAAACTAATGTAGCATAGTCAGGGAAGGGTGAAAAGAAACCTGAAATCACATTTACAGCTATCTTTGCTTTGAAATACAAACAAAATAAAGCAGAAGTGAGCTGCTATACAATAGAGTGCTTTCAACTATCCCTGTTCAGTATTTTAAAGGAACTCCTGTTATCACCAAAAGACTGGACATGTGGCAGAAAATTTAACAAGCATATCACATCATGCATCCTTCCTGTCCTCACCAAATTCTATTTCTAACAGTCATTTAAAAAAAAAATTTCCTAGACCCAAGACACATGCCTGATATCCCCCGCAAAAGCGCCCCAAATCCCCAAATGAAAATTTCTTATCTACACATTTTTTTAAGTAGCTGCAACTTGGTAGTTATATTTCTTTTTCTTTTTTAAAAAAATATTTTTATTTCAGAGAGGAAGGGAGAGGGAGAGATAGAAACACCGATGATGAGAAAGAATCATTGATTGGCTGCCTCCTACACGTTGGACCGAGCCCGCAACCCAGGCATGTGCCCTTGGCCAGAAGCGAACCTGGGACCCTTGGATTCGCAGGCCGACACTCTATCCACTAAGCCAAACCAGCTAGAGCATGGTAATTAAATTTCAAACTCTGAAGTTGAGGGAGAAAAATGTATCAACAAATTTAAATTATGGCCAACTGGTAAAGTAATATTTATTGTTGTAACCATTATCTTCTGAAGATCCTTCAAATAAACACAAAAGAATCAAGAATATAGAAAATCCTAAAATAGGAAACTAGCTTAGAGTCTCATCTACTTTACCAGATACATTCTCAAGATAAAAAATATAGTATGTCTGAGTTGGAGAAAAAAAAGGTACAACAAAGGTGGTACTTATTGGGTCAGAAATAGAAAAGGAAAATCATCTTTCAGGTTCACAGTACCTTTTATGCCAGTACATTATAAATAAGTCTGTCATGTCAATTATAAAAGTTCACTGACAAGTAAATGACCACTTGATACTCTATCAGTAAATAGCTTTCATGTTTATGCATTTGCTCTCAACTTTTTGGTCTGTTTAAGAAAGCAGCCATGATTACTTTCAGCAGATCAAATTGTTTCAAGAACCAATAATACATATTGGGAACTGACCACATGCATTATGTTGAAATACTAAGACTGCTTAATTAAATAAGAGCAGTGATGACTAAATACGGATATATCCCACTCACTACTGAATGGATTAAAATTCGGTCTGCTGAGTAGTTGCAATATTGCTTCTTACATTAAACTAAGGATTGAAAGCAGCTTCTTTTTCAAGAACTTAGGAAGTTTTAAAAACATTTTGTAGTTAAAAAGCATAAAAAGGTAATAATTATTTATTATAGACATGAGTGGAATTAAATGGCCAATCAAGCCATTCTACAATATTTGTGCCACTGTTACTTCAAGCAATTATCTTTCTTAAATTATTTCTATTATACAGATTTTTGACCCATGTAAAATACTAAAAGCTATAATACAGAAAAAAAGATAAAATTTCTCAGTTACAATTGAAACATTTTGAAAACACAAAATCCAGCAATGCAATGTGATCATATTAAGATGATAAAAGCTTACTTAAAAAAAAATGTCTAAAATAATGAAATTTTGCTGTAGGTTTTAGAGTAAAGTGTGGAATAAAACATAATGAATTAGTAATACAGTTAAAGTGCTTAGCACAGTGACTGGCACACAGTAAACATATTTAAGTGTTAAATACTATTATTACCTTTTTCAGCACCTGAATGTATTGTTCCTGCTATATCATGCCTAGCAATGGACATTGGCAATACTTTCCTTGTAGATATGCTTTCAGTACTAGTGGAAGCAGAAACTGTGGCACTTGCTGTTGAAATATTAGTTTTATTCTTGGACACAGCACTGTCACAGTTCCTTTCATCTGAGTCTGAGTCATCCGAGTGAAGAGGATTAGTAAAACTGAGGGGTGCTCTGAATAGAGGTGAACTGCTATGATGATCCACAAGATCATGGGTTTCGACTTGTTTTGTGGGGCTTGGTGTTAAACTCACAGTTTTCATTGTTTGACAGTGGGTATCTGAGGATATCGCTTCAGATGAATCAGGCAGGGGTAAGGTATTTTCGGGTCCATGAAATGACCACGTTACATGTCCTTCTTCATCAAGAGGCAAGCAGTCTGGCCTTGGAGGTGTGTCTGAATTCTTCTGTGATTCTTCTGGTGGGATAACTGGAGCTTTATTTGACAGTGTTCCACTGCAGTCCACACAAGAATTCTGAGAAATATCAACTTTCAGATCCCCTGAACCCAATTCCTGTGACTTAGAGATTTTATCAATTATACAAGGTGAAGCTGATTTAATTTTAATTGCATGTCCCCTATTCAAGAGTGTGTTCCCATCAAAACTTTTTGGTCCCTCTTGGAGAGGGACCTTCTTAATTTCAAAACTTAAATTTCGCTCCAATTTTTTATCTATATGTTCAATTGATTCATTTTTCCCTGGAAGTTCTGCTGATTTATTATAATTTCTGTTGAGGTCTGTTGAATGTTGTTCTGATGAAACCACATGCAACACGGGCTTCGGATGGTATCTGTCATTGTCCTGCCACACAGAAGTGACTGTTGGAAAAGCTGAAGGGGGAGAAGGTGTCAAAATGGGTGGCACTGGGTGAGGCTCTGGTGGCTGCAGTATTTCTTCCTTAGCATCCCCTTCTACGAGGCAACTGAAAAAAAAAGCATGAATAAAAGGCTATTGTAAGAATGTTCATCCTTTGTAAAATAAGTTGATAGGTAACTAGTATGTAGTTAAATCTATAACATTAAGTCAGTAGAGTCTATAATTTGTATGAACAAAAGGTATAATTTGTCAAACTAAGACAATTTAATGTTTAACAAGGTAATACATGTACACAATTATACCATGATTTTATATCTATTCTTATACACATTCTTATGTTCCCCTGATAAATGATTTGGGTTTCTGATGGATTGTTTTTCTATGTATCATCAGTAATTCAGCCTTCTAACTTTCCTTCAGATTTGTACACCTCTCTCACCTAGTCAAGCACATAGGCATCCCTCTTAGAAACTTTGGGGCTCCTGCTTTAGTGTGGGCTACTGCCTCTCTAGGCTACCAGAGTTAAGTTTCTCTCCTGTTTCCCAGGTCCCATCCTCCTTACTCTGGGTATACTTCCTTATTTTGGCGGGTTACATCCTCCTCTAGTTGCTTAAGAACTATATTTAGGAGGCAAATTTCTTGAGGCCTTGTATATTTAAGTATTATATTTTCAAGGTTATTGATTTTTTTGAAAAGGTATAAAATTCTAGATTAGAAATAATTTTCCCTCAGAATTTTGTAACTCTGATTCCTATTCCTTTAAATGTGAACTTTTTTTTGACAGAATCCTGGTTTGATTCTCTAATTTCTTCTCTCTCCGATTAAAAAAAAATGTTTTTGATTTTTAGAGAGAGAGGAAGAGAGAGGGATAGAGAGACAGCAAAATCGATGAGAGAGAAGCATCATCAATCGGCTGCCTCCTGCACGACCCCTATTGGAGATTGCTACTGGGGATTGAGCCCGCAAATTGAACCAGTGACCTCTTAGTTCCTGGGTTAATGAGCCACACCGGCCTGGCTGATTTTCTATCTCTTTGTATTTGTTCATATTCATGGAAGATTTCCTTATTCTCTCCCAACCTTCTGTTTAATTTAACATTTTTTGCAATATTTCCAATAGCTTATTTTTTACCATCCAGTTCTTATTTCATGGTATCAGTATTTTCTAATGAATGAAAAAAATGTACAAATATTTCCCCCCCCCCCCCCAATCTTTATTCTATTATGTACTGTCTTCCCTTTTTCCTGCTTATCTGGGGTTGTCTTTCATAGTAGGGGACTTATCAAAGGTCTGATTTTTTTCTGCTTTGGTTCATTCTGTAAAGTGCATGATTATCTAACCACTATGCAACTGAGGCTAATGCAGAATGGTGTTGAATATAAACTAATTGGGGGAAAAAAGTATACATAAAAAAATTAATCTATTAAATTCCACGTGAAAAAGAGAATGAAATATGAAAAATGACTAGAAGATGTGTATGTATAATGTAAGAGGGGAGGGCTTGAGGCTTAGTGATCGTCTCACTGCATGGGAACTGAACATAGCTCTTGCAATATCAATGGTAGGCCACAACCATCAATGATACTTTTCTTCTCTTGGGATGGTAGTTTTTCAAGAGAGAGATACTGTCAACACCAGAAGTAGCTACCAATGTTCTGGGAGCCAAATAAAGGGTAAGAGCAAGGGAGCTGGAGAATCTCATTATTCAGCATGCAGATTCCTGTTTTCAGTAAGACACACAACCCCATCATCAATTGGACCTGATGTCCTTGAATCTAGAGCAGCGGTTCTCAACCTGGGGGTCGAACGACCCTTTCACAGGGGTCACCTAAGACCATCGGAAAACACATATATAATTATATATTGTTTTTGTGATTAATCACTATGCTTTAATTATGTTCAATTTTTAAAAATGAAATTGGGGGTCACCACAACATGAACTGTATTAAAGGGTCGCGGCATTAGGAAGGTTGAGAACCACTGATCTAGAGATTCCCTGGTTCAGCCAATCCAGAGTAAATCCCTCATACTGTGTATGCCCAGGATGTGAGAAGCAGTCATCTGTCTCTTCAATTTGATGAAAGGAATCTGGGGTTGTAAACACTTTTATAGTGAAATTCAAGTACTCTTCTTGTTTTCAGTACCATCTTACACAAGAGCCTTAAGTAGGATCTCCAATTTCTGAGCCTCTCTGGGGATTTTTTGAAGAGAATCATCCTGCTTCTTATTGCTTTGCCCACCTACATGGCAGCAAGTTTTAACTTCCTTTGTTCTGTTAGGTCCCTTTTCATTGGTCAATGTGCTCCTCACTTCCCTATATTTTGTCAACACCTCATATAATGACATATCTGCTCCAATTTTTTAAAAAAATCTTTACATATTTTTATATTTCTTCACCATAATTTTAGGAAGTTTAAAAAGGGACCAGCGAAAAGTATTCAAACTGCCTTATTTAACCAATAATCTTAGAAATGCTTTCAGAAGAAGTAGTCTATGCATGATGTTGATACGTACATAGTAATATATTCTTGGCTACTCACATTTTAAAAGGTAGCTTTATTAAGGTATAGCTAATAAACGAAAAACATATTTAATGTATATAATATGATGAATTTGAACATGTGCATATACCCATGATACTACTACTGCAATCAAGGTAATAAACATATCCATCACCTCTAAAAGTTTCCTTGTATCCTTTGTTGTATTTGTGGCTACTCAAATTTGATTGATAATTACAATGACAGACTTTTTTCTTATCCTCCCTTATTTTTTTAAAAAAATATATTTTATTGATTTTCCACAGAAAGGAAGGGAGAGGGATAGAGAGTTAGAAACACTGATGAGAGAGAAACATCGATCAGCTGCCTCCTGCACACTCCCTACTGGGTATGTGCCAGCAACCAAGGTACATGCCCTTGACCGAATCGAACCTGGGACCCTTGAATCCACAGGCCAACACTCTATCCACTGAGCCAAACGGGTCAAGGCCCTCCCTTATTTTAAGGTTGGTTGAAACAAGGCTTAGAACACTTTACAGTATTTTCATGTGCACAAAAAATGATAAGCCCAGTCACAAAAAAACATGCTATATTCTGAATTATCACTATAGTAACTAATATTCATATTTTCACTACTCTAAAGTAAAAAAAATTCCAGAGAAGAAATACAGTATGATTTGCATCATTCTTTTTATAAATATTGTTCTTGGTTTCACCTGTTCTGAAGAAGGCATTTTTCACTCCTCAAAAATAAAACAAAATATTCAGAATCTACTACATGCTAAGCTAAGCATTATGCCAGTTCCAGAAGATAAAACAATGAATATAACAATTTGGGTCCTTATGGAGTACAGAGAAATATTGAAAAATAAGGTTAAAAAGATAGGATGAAGCCACCCCATGAAGGCCCAAAATTTCACAGTAAGAAGTTCGTACTTTATAATAAAGAAAATTTACATTTGTTTGACCACGTTTTAAAATGAGTAACACTATAACTTGTTTTAAATTTGTATTTTATAGGAACTTATAAAATTACTTTCCTTATAATAATTTAGGTATTAGGCATGTATAAAGCATAATCACATGACAGATTAAATCTAACACAACAAACATGTAGTCTAAATAACCAGTTTACTTATTGCAGCCATATTGAAAATCAAAGCATACCATTTTTACTTTTTATTCATCTTATGCTCTTGTAATTTTATTTTCAGTTAACAATCTAATCTAATAAGAGAAACATGGTAATTGGCGTTTACCATTCAGTAATTGGCGTTGCTACCCTTCCCATTGGCTAATAATTGACGACTGCTACTCTTCCCATTGGCTAATCAGGGAGATATGCAAATTAACTGTCAGCCAAATTGGCCATGGGCAGCCAGGCAGCTGGAAACTAACATGAGGCTTGCTTGCTTCGGTGACAGAGGACTCCAACGTCCCCGCCTGCCTTGCAGGCATCTGAGCCTCCAGTTTGAAACATTTTAACAAATATAGAAGCTAATAAAAACCCCAGAAACCAGCTTTCAGTGAGCTGGGATCTCAGAGCTGGAGTTATACATTGTTTCGATTACCCACTTTCAGCAGGGGAGGCCTAAGAGCTGGAGCCTCAGAGCTAAAGCTGGCCCAGAATTAAAAAAAAAAAAAAAAAAAAAAAAAGCGGTTGGGAGTTT
>NW_006299390.1:4668202-4670426 GCF_000327345.1 Myotis davidii | reverse complement strand
CCGGGGGGGTGGGGGGGGGCACAACCTCCCTATTGGCCCTGCTCTGTTTCTGACAGGGGAAAATGCCCCAACCCCCTGATCGGTCCTGCTCTGTGCCTGAAAGGGTGGAGCTCCCCAACCTCTGATCGCCCAGCGGCTCTGTGTGTGACAGGATGCGGTGCCCCAACCCCCCCACCCCATGGGCCCTGCTCTGTGTGTGATGGGGTAGAGCCATAACCTCCACATTGGCCCTGCTCTGAGTGTGACAGGGGGCGGGGCCCCAACTCCCCTATTGGCCCTACCCTCTGAGTGAGGGGGGGAGCTCCTCAACCCCCCGATTGGCCCTGCTCTGTGCATGACAGGGAGTGGTGCCACAACCTCCCGATCCGCCCTGCTCTGTGCACGACAGGAGGTGGCGCCCCAACTCCCCAGTTGGCCCTGCTCTGAGCCCGACCAGGGGCTGCACCTAGGGATTGGGCCTGCCCTCTGCCACCCAGGAGCAGGCCTAAGCCAGCAGGGCGTTATCTCCCGAGGGTTCCCAGACTGGGAGAGGGCACAGGCCGGGCTGAGGGACCCTCCCTTCCCCCCGAGTGCACAAATTTTTGTGCACCGTGCCTCTAGTTCTACATAATAAAAGCCTAACATTTTTGAGGAGTGAAAAAAGCATTCCTCAGAAGAGGTGAAATCAGGAACAATATTTATAAAAAGAATGATGCAAATCATACTGTATTTCTTCACTGGAATTTTTTTACTTTAGAATTATCAAGGGAATCACTTAGAAAATTATATAATTTCCTTACCACTATGCTATACACCTGAAACTAAGAAAATCTACAGAGTAATAAACTCATCTTTCCTATAATGCTATAAAACATCTTCACATAAATTCTTCAATTTGCATATAATTTTTGGCAATCATATTACCTGTATAGTATGAAGAGAAATTGTAATCCTTAGAATATTTAAAATTTTACTTCTACCACATACCAAAACATGGTTATGCTCACTGTTCTTATATATTACTAGTAGCCCGGTGCACCAAATTCGTGCACATTAAAAGGGAATTAATTAGCAGAGATATTTTAATATTGCTATTTGCCCTTTATAATAGAAGTGTGGGAGATGAAAAGAAATTAGTAAAATGTATATGAAAATAATATATAAATTTATTAATGAATAAACAGTAACAAAAGGATATAAAAACAAAAATATGATATAAAAACAACAGTGATGCAAATAATGACTGAAAAAATGATTCAACTTATTCTAATATCTCCCTGTACACCACATTAAGAGGGAAAACACTTTCAGAGTGCTTGACTAACTTCCCTTGTGATGAAGTACTTAGAACTTTAACTGTAACATCACATGCTCTTCAAACTCGAGAGAAAACAACATATAACTGACCATGTGCAAAAATGGGTTCAGGTAGGAATATGCCTACTTTGTCTAGAGTTTGTCCTTGTGATTTATCAATAGTCATCACAAATGCTGGCATCCCAGGAAAATGTCGTTTAATCAATTTAAAAGGGAGGCCAGTGTCAGATGGGAACAAATTAATTCTTGGAATCAGAACCTCTCCCTCTGCAGATCCTGTTAATACTTCAGCTTCGATAATGTTAGGTCGTAATCTTTTGATAATAAATCTGGTACCATTACAAAGACCCTCAATAGCCCGTGCTGGCGTGGCACACTTTAGAAAAATATGCCTCCACACTCCCAGGACAGGTTCCTGCCTCAATAGCATGGTGATTGCACCCACTTTCAATTTTAATTTATGACATGGCATTCCCGAAGGAGTAATACTATTAAGAAATTCGATGGGAAAATTTTCCTTTTCAGCATCATCTGTGGAATCAATGGAATCATCACTAAAATATGTGTGAAAATCTCCGTTGAGTATATCCAAATTTTCTTCATTTAATTTTTGAACATGCTCATTTTTTGGACAAAGAATTGCACATTTAGATATATTTTTAATATTATCTATAGCAGTGGTTCTCAACCTTGGCTGCACATTAGAATCACCTGGGAATCTTTTTAAAATCCTGATTCCTTGGCCTCATCCTCTGGAAGTTGTTTCTTTGTTATGGGGTGGGGCCACAACCTTAGTAACAAAGAAACAGAATTAAAACTTTATTGTGGCGAATCACTACAGTGTTTTGGACAGGTTCAAGCCTTGGACTGATGAGAGGGCACAGTGCTCTCATTGCCACGTGCAAGTCCCAGCTTGGCGGGTAGGGCC
>NW_006299390.1:4664653-4668109 GCF_000327345.1 Myotis davidii | reverse complement strand
TTTCTAAGCCTTTCATCCGCCCCCACTCAGGTTTACCCCTTGCCGTGCTGGCGTGGCACACTTTAGAAAAATATGACTCCACACTCCCAGGACAGGTTCCTGCCTCAAACCCCACCCTTACAGGAAACAGCTCGGGGTGGGCACAGCGGTTGCCAAGACAACCCCTAAAGGACTGACTTCCTTCCGCTTGGTCATGGCAGTTGTGGTAGTGATGAGCACCACCCATGGTTTTTATATAAGTAGACACTACTGAAATTTTATCAAGTGAAACAAAATTTATGTAGTACAGTAATCAATTAATTGCTATACATATGCTACATCCTAAACAAAAGACTAATAAAAGTTATAAAGAAAACTTAGGAATTAGTCAGCATTTGTTATTTTAAAAAACAGTGAGTAAAATAAAAGTGTCCTTTCAAAGAAAATGCGACATACAATACCTGCGAGTCCTTGGTGGTTTTGGAGGGGGAGAATCTTGTTTGTCAGAATCTATGGAGCTGACCATATTTTCAGTGTTAATTTCATTCTGCCAAGAGAGGAAAATGCTTCATTAAAGTTAGGAAAAAAATAAGTTTCTTTCCTCATATTTCAAATAAATTGTTTCTGGGCTTTTGAAATTTTCAAATATTACCAGTTTTTCCAAGTAACAAAATGGGCCTTAAATATTCCATATTTTAGCCTGAGAGGCTATCAAACCCAGTCCATCTCCAGTTACTGAAAAATCAATTGTGTACAGCAGCATTTCAACATACTTCAAGTGCTACTATAAAAAGAAAACAGATTTTCCCAGCTTTCAGCAGCAAAAAAAAACCCCACCCCAAAACCCAAAACCAAAAATAACAGATTTCCTAAGGAAATAAAGATCGAAGATATCTTTTTTAACACATCACTACGCTAGAAACTTAACATGCATCGGGAAAAAGCCAACAACAAAATAAGACTTATACCCTTCACCCTCCCAACCTATTGTGGACCTCTATTGCTACCTAGAACATTTATTAAACAGGTTCCAGAACTCATTTTAATCATTTCTTGTCCTACTCTCCCTCTGTCACTACATTAGTGTCCATTACTGTAGAGAGCTCTATATCACTGCAGATCAATGTTTATCTCTCTCCCTAAAATCAGTAAACATATCCTTGCATGAAGATTAAGTAAGTCATGGGATGTAATGTACACATAACTACAACTAACGATCTGTATTGTATATCTGAAAGTCCCTAAGAGAGTAAAGTTTAGAAGTCCTTATCACGAGAAAACTTTTTTTAACTATGTGTGGTAATGGATGTTAACTAGACTTATTTTTGTGATCATTTCACAATATATACAAATATCAATCATTATGCTGTATATCTGAAACTAATAGTCTTATATGTAAATTATAGCACAATAAAAAATAATTTGAAAAAAATTTCTATATGATTAAAAATGTTAATGGTTGGGGGCAAAGGGAGGTGCAAAAGGGTATGGGGAGGTAAATGGTGGTGGAACTTGATCTGGGTGGTAAACACAGAATACAAAGTACAGATCATGTGTTGTGGAATTGTGGATTTGAAACTTGTAAAATTTTATTGACCAGTGTCACCCCAATAAATTCAATGAAAAGGAAAAAGTAATGGCTAGAATATTTTTCATTTCTATATACTAAGGACATGAGAGTTTAAAACATCTGTATTTCTGTAGTATAAAAACCTTAAACTTTGAAATTAATATTGCATTTATGGGGGAAAAATTGGTGTATTTTTCAATTAAAGTTTAAAGAAAAATGCACACCTATTTAGCTTTTTGAAATATTAAATGAATCCCAAATTAGATAAGATTAGATGCAATAATATGTTAGCATTCTATTCTATATTATAAACTATTTGGCTACATTTAGCACAGGTTATAACAGGCTTTAGTTAAACTAAAGGGAAAAAATGATGACAACGTATGAGGCCTAGTTGTACAATCATTCCTCTGTTAATGAAGGAAATAAGAATGAGGTCACATAAATGAATTTACAAATCTGAAATTTCCACTTGGCTTATTAAGGAAGAATACAGTTCTTACAACTCATGGATTAATGTTAGATTATACTAACACACTGAAATCAGCATTTGATAACAAATCTCTCATTTAGAAAACCAAGAAATTTCAAACAAATAGTTTGGGAAATTGCCAAAACCATGGAAAGAGGAAAACGAAGGTTACAAATTTTGCAACTCATTTCCTCATTTTACTTCAATTATTGGAGCTAAGCTGGTTTATCATGTGATAGTTGTCATAGGGTTAAATGACTAAAATTTTTACTAAAAAAATAGCCCCCATATCTTTAAGGACAAAGGTGATTATACAGGGAGGAAAGAAGAGAGCTAGTTTGAAAAACAGGCAGAAAGGAGAACAATATAAGAATATATATTTTTATCAGGTCAAAAGTTTGGATATCTGCCTGGTATGTGCTTGATGGCTGAGTATATACCTATGAACCAGCAGGGCCCGGGTTCAATTCCTGGTCAGAGCACATGCCCAGGTTTAGGGCTCGATCCCTAGTAGGGGGCATGTAGGAGGCAGCCGATCAATGATTTCTCTCATCCTTGATATTTCTCTCTCTCTTTCCCCCTCTCCCTTCGTCTCTGAAATAACTAAAATATATATGAAAAACAAGAAAGTTTCGATATCCAAAAAACTCTTTTATACTAAAATTTACCTTCATCGTTTTCATTTTTTAATTTTCACCTGAGGAAGATATGTTAATGTTTTTTAAAATTGATTTTTAGCCCTAGCTGGTTTGGCTCAGTGGATGGAGCATCGGCCTGCGGACTGAAGGGTCCCAGGTTTGATTCCAGTCAAGGGCATGTACCTTGGTTGCGGGCCCATCCCCAGTGGGGAGTGTGCAGGAGGCAGCTGATAGATGTTTCTCTCTCATCAATGTTTCTGACTCTCTGTCCCTCTCCCTTCCTCTCTGTAAAAAAATCAATAACATATATTTTTTAAAAATTGATTTTTAGAGAGAAGGGGAGGGAGAAAAGAAGGGAAGAGAGGAAGAGAAAGAAACATCAATGTGAGACACATAGATTAGTTGCTTCATATATGCACCCAGACCCAAGATCAAACCCACAGCCTACATATGTGCCCTAACTGGGAATCAACCCTGCAACATTTCGGTGTATGGGACAATGCTCCAGGTAACTGAGCCATCCAGCCAGGGCTAAATATTTTTTCTTACTTTTAAGCCAGGGCTAAAATTTAACTTTAAATGATAGTTGACATATATTGGTTTCAAGTACACAACATAGTATTAGATATTTATATACCTTACAAAGTGATCACAATATTTCTAGTAACCATCTGGCATCATACAGGTATTACAGTATTACTGACTATATTCCCTATGCTGTAAATTTCATCCTAGTGACATATCTATAACTGACAGTCCATATTTCTTTCTATATATATACTAGAAGCCCAGTGCGC
>NW_006299390.1:4648243-4664573 GCF_000327345.1 Myotis davidii | reverse complement strand
CCAGTGCATGAAATTCGTGCCCGGGTGTGGGGGGGGGGGGTCCCCTCAGCCCAACCTGTGCCCTCTCACAGTCTGGGACCCCTTGGGAGATAACCACCTGCTGGCTTAGGCCTGCTCCCCTGGTGGCAGATGGCAGGCCCAATCTGGTGGTGCCTGCCCCATATCCCCTGGTCGCATACTGCAGGCCAGAAACCCACACTGGGGCGGGCAGTGGTTGGGGATCGCACTGCCACCCGCCCGCCCCCCTCCGCCCCAGGTGGCACACGGCAGGCCCACATCCCGCTGCCACCCGTCCCCTGCCCCAGGCCGCACGTGGCAGGCCTGGATCCCAAGCTGGGGTGGCAGTGGCGGCTGGGGATTGCGTTGCCACCCGCACAGGGCGGCGCAATGGGATATGCCTGCAGTATGCAAATTTAAACGGCCATCTTTGTTGGGTTAATTTTCATACTCTTCTGATTGGCTGAGGAGCGTAGCTAAGGTACGGTCAATTAGCATCTTTGTCTTTTATTAGTGTAGATTTTTTATTTTATTTCAGAGAGTAAGGGAGAGGAAGAGATAGAAACATCGACGATGAGAATCACTGATTGGCTGCCTCCTGCAAGCCCCCTACTGGGGACCAAACCCACAACCCGGGCATGTGCCCTTGATGGGAATCAAACCTGGGACGCTTCAGTCCACAGGCCAATGATGCTCTATCCATTGAGTCAAACTGGCTACAGCTACAGTCTGTATTTTTTTTAATATATATATATTTTATTGATTTTGTACAGAGAGGAAGGGAGAGGGATAGAGTTAGAAACATTGATGAGAGAGAAACACCGATAAGCTGCCTCCTGCACACCTTCTACTGCGGATGTGCCCGCAACCAAGGTACATGCCCTTGACTGGAATTGAACCTGGGACTTTTCAGTCTGTAGGCCGATGCTCTATCCACTGAGCCAAACCGGTTAGGGCCAGTCTGTATTTCTTAATCCCTTCACCTTTTCCACTGACCACCCAACCCCCCTCTGCCATATTAATCTTGCCCTCTCTCCAGTATGATCTTTTAAGGCTAAAATAACATTGAATTGAGTCATGCCAAAAAGGGACTCAATTGTGGCCCTATAATTCTACTTTTTAAAAAACAATGTACATTTCTATGTAATAAAGAGCTAATATGCAAATGGTCATCACGCCCTCAAGCCCTTGCACTGGGGGACCTGATGCCACGCCCCCTGCCAGGGGACCTGATGCCACACCCCAGCCTGGTGGGGCTTGACGGGGGACCTGAGGCTGCGCCCCCCCCCCACCCTGCAGGGCTTGATGGGGGTGATTTTACTAATTTTCTTTCATCTCTGACACTTCTATTATAAAGGGCAAATAGCAATATTAAAGTATTTCCTCTAAATCCCTTTTAATGTGCATGAATTTTGTGCACCGGGCCACTAGTATAACATTACCATGACCAAAAACAAAATAAAATTCATGTAGAACCAACTTAAAATTAGATGGTGGTGGCAGCAAGAAGAGAGAACCATGAAGGAAAAGGGAGATGGCTACCTGGCAGGCCCAACAAGCTCAGTAACTGAAGATAATAGCACAGGATGGTTTTTTTTTTTTAAAATATATTTTATTGATTTTTTACAGAGAGGAAGGGAGAGAGATAGAGAGTTAGAAACATCGATGATAGAGAAACATCGATCAGCCACCTCCTGCACATTTCCCACTGGGGATGTGCCTGCAACCAAGGTACATGCCCTTGACTGGAATTGAACCTGGGACCTTTCAGTCCACAGGCCGATGCTCTATCCACTGAGCCAAACCAGCCACGGCACACAGGATGTTTTGATCATAAAAATTTCTAACAGTAGGACCTGGGAAGTCAGGTCCTAGGTCTATGTGATAGATTAATCTTTACTTGAGGAGGTCCTATATATTGTTTTTGTGTATCTAAGGTAATATACTTAAAATGTCACAATATCTTCTCTCGGCCTTGAGAGATAAACACTGGTACTGGGGCAGGACACCCATACCATTCCTCATTGTTATTTCTTAATCTGCATATCTTTGTAAACTATGTATATTAAACATTAACTATCTTGCACCCACCAAAGTAAAAGAAATATGTACCTTTCCATTTTGCTTTTTATCCAATCCTAGGGATTTCCTGCTTTACTTTCTCCTGCCTCTTCCTACCACCAATGGATTTACAACTTCTTTACATCTGCTTTGATTCTACTGTATAAAATAAACTCCAAAATGGTCATTTTCCAGAATATTTTCTCAATGCATTGAAATTTTGCTTCCAAGTCTGGCCCTCAGCGTTGGCTCAAATAACCTCTTTAAGCCTTTCTTTAGGTTTGGAACTCTTTTGTTTATGCAACAATGCAGCTAATTTTTTAAAAAGTAATTTACACTTGAAACAATAAAAAATATGAATTTTGACATAAGAACTACTTTCCCAATGTATTGTTTAGAATATTATGTAACTTGTATTGGAGTTATTAAATATGCATCATAGTCGAGTGTTTCAAACAGGAAGGAAAGAAGTTAAAATCAAGGTTAAATAAAAATAATAACTGTGATAGATATTCTCATGTTAGATAAGACACAAGATGACAATTAAAATGCTAAATATTACATCTTGGTAAAACGATTTCTAAAATTAATAGGCCAACAATACCTACCACTCCATCAGCAATTTTTTGGACTCCATGAATTTCATACAGTTGTAGCTGTTTTTCAAACAATTGGGCAATAGCTCTATGAACAAGCTCATACTGCTCCTATTAGAGAGATGAAATGATAAACAAAGGGAAAACATTAAAAAACCCCAAAAGGCAAATCTAAAAATATAGTTTATAAAGTGAATTAAAAAAACTATACCTTAGTTTGTACTGCAGAATGCCTCTGTGTTCTCATTTCTTGTATTAAATTAAATACATTAAACTCCTCTGGTATTTTCTAAAACAAAGAATGTAATACATGAACTCTAAATAACTCTTCAGAAAAACACTAGAATAGTCTTCAATTTTTCATATAGACCTTATACACGTGCTGGCTAACTGAAAACATTCTGAATACCACATACCTTGTATCAGAAACTGCTTGGCATTGTAAACTTAAGCTCACCTTGACTCTCAACAGTCAAGCTAGTGAGCCAGATACATGAACAACAAAAAAAGAAAAAGTCCGGCTAAGCCATGACTGCAGTGCAATGGGAATAAAAATGCTGTGACTAACTCTGATTGGTGTATGGAATGAAAAGTGAAAGAAATATAATCTATCTGGAGAGCTGAGAAGCTTGATGTGGATAAAGCCTAAGACTGAAAGAAGGAGAGGTATTCAAGAGAGGAGAGAAGATAGGCTACTTGGTTGGGATCATACTATCCTATATAATAAAAGCCCAGCCACGGAACGGCTCAACGGCCAAAATGAACGATTGACCAGTTGCTATGATGTGCACTGACTACCAGGGGGCAGACGCCCAATGCAGGGGCTGCTCCCTGGTGGTCAGTGCACTTGCACAGTGGGAGCGCTATCGGCGGACAGGGATGAGCAGCGCTCCCATAGCGGGCCGATCCCCGCAGGCCATGCCCTCCCACCAGTGCATGAATCCGTGCACCGGGCCTCTAATATAAACATAATAGTTTAAACTCATTCCACAGCCCAATGTTTCCTGGGCTAGCTATATAAGGACCGGCTAAGAGAGCTAGGAAAAATCAGATCTCTCAACTACATCCCTGGAGACTGTTTATCCTAGACAATTCTTTTGTACATTTGTATTTAGAACTACTGAAGTATGCAACCCTGGCATGAAAAACTTTATATTCAAGCAACTTTTGTAGCAAAGAAGATGGCATTCTGAAAAGTAGAGAAACTTGGTAGAGGTGTAGCAATATTTTAAAAATGATAGAAAGGTAGAAACAGATTGCAGGCACATTTCTGAGGCAAAACTATTAGAAATTGGGAATCAATAAGAATATTTTGGAGTGATAAAGAAGACAGAAGAGTTAAGAACAATTCCCATTATTTACTGCCTGGGAGTCTTTGCATATATAAAAATATTTCTTTTTAACTTGTAAAAACTTATTTATAATGAGAGAGAGATTGATTTGTTGTTCCACTTATTTACGCATTCATTGGTTGAATGATGCATGTGCCCTGACCGGATATCAAATCTGAAACCTTGGCATATAAGGTAGACTCGAACCAACTGAGCCATCTGGCCAGGGCCCATCAAAAGATTTTTATATCAAGTCCTAACCTATGGCCCAAGACTATATTTATGTTAAGTCAAACTGAATCAAATGGGGACTATGTTAAAAAAAATACAACTTTTGAAATGATCAGGAGTTTATTTTGCTTGCTGCTATTCATCTAAATGCCTCTTCCAATCCCAATTTTAATTTCTGACTTTTATGTTAAAAGTGTGATAGAATCCTATCTAAATTGTATTCACTTACAATTTTTCAATTGAGCATTAGATTAGTTTTGAGGAATACAAAAATAAAACTTAATCCCAGAGGGTTTTTATCAGAAACTGTCTAAAATTTAAATATACCCTAGCAAAAGTTAAAACTGACAAAAAGATAAGGGAAAGAAAAAGAAAGAATGGAAGGGGAAAAGAAGGAAAGAAAATATGAGAGCTGTGTCTTATTTATCTCTATATCCTCCATATACACAATTTTTTGAAAACAGTAGTGGTAATAATAGCAGCAATAGTAATAAAAACAAACACTAAACTGAGCATTTGCTATGTGCCACACATATAAAGAACTTTACAATAGTTAACTTAATTCTTATGAATTATTAATATTATGATTTCCATTTTTAGATCAACAAATTGAGGCACAATGAGATTAAGCAATTTGACCAAAATTCCATAGCTGGTCAATGACGGAACCAGAATATTAATCTGGGCAGTTTGGCCAAAGAGGATTCTGTATTTTGAAAAGTCAACGCAGATTTTACATCCCTAATGTAGGCATTAATTCACAGAGAACAAATGGGTGACATGTTTACCTTGCGCCCAGTGTATTATCTCAAGTAAAATGCATCATTTATACCTTTTTGCTAACCTGTATTTCATACATACCAAAGCTACTTCTAAAAAAGTAACAAAGCATATGCTGTAATTTACTGCAATTAGTCATTATATTTGAAAATCATAATACATCAATTGGATATAATGTTACATAAAAATATTCTTACCCCAGCTTTTAATAAATTCCACGTATAATCTATGGCACAAATGGCACCTGTTCTTCCACAGCCTGCACTATGAATACAAAGTTTGAAAACACAAATTAATTTTTGTAATAAAAAACTGTAAAATAAAAAGCATGTTAATATAATTAGAAGCAAAACATTTTTTAAGAAATTTGACAAAATTCTTCTTAGGGTACTTAAAGTATTGTATGTGTACCTTAACATTAGTATTTAGATCTTGTTTTTATTAAGGTTAAAGAACTTTCAAGAGTGACTCACAGAATACCTAGGAGCCTTTACTGTGAAAGTCTAATTCTACCTCAGAAAACCTTAGTTAACAAAATATCTTGCAGAGATAAATTCATTCCAAAAATATAAATAGTTTGTTAAACACATAATCCAGAAAGATCTGATAAAGTGCATTATAAGTAACTTAGTATGATTTTAAAAAAGCTCTTAATAATGAATAGAAGTAATATTCATTTTAAATTGATACATTTGTCAATTCCACACATTTCTAAATCATTTCTAGAATTTTAGAGTCAAGAATCACAAGGGCTAAATAATATATATTTAAAACTTGATGGTTAAAAGTGTAAAAAATACAGACATAGACAACCAGATAAATGAAACATAACAGAAAGTTCAGAAACAGATCTGAGCATATGTAAGTATTTATTACATAATGGATTCTTCAATCAAAGGCGAAAGACTAGACCACTCAATAAATGATACAGGAAAAGTAAGCTAACAATGGAGAGCAAAAAGTGAATTCTTACCTCCGACCTTAATCACAAAAAAATTACAGATGAATTAAAAATAAAATGTTAAAACCACGATCAAAAGTTAACATCCTCCAATATATAAAGAATTTGTAGTGTATAATTATTAAGAGATAAATTACTATTACTATAAAATATCTGGCGCCCTGACCGGTTTGGCTCAGTGGATAGAGCGTCGGCCTGCGGACTGAAGGGTCCCGGGATCGATTCCAGTCAAGGGCATGTACCTTGGCTGCGGGCATATCCCCAGTGGGGGGGAGGGGCGGGTGTATAGGAGGCAGCTGACCGATGTTCCTCTCTCATCAATGTTTCTAACTTTCTATCCCTCTCCCTTCTTCGCTGTAAAAAACCAATAAAATATATATTTTTTTAAAAAATCTGGCAATGTACACAAGCAAGCAATTCACAAAAGAACATAAATGACATAAAATAAAAAAGGGAAAGCTTGCTCTATCACAGGCATTAAAACGAAGTATTGAGGCAACTCTGGGGAAAAAGGCACTCACACAAACTGGCAGTGGTAGGAATATTTCTAATATCAGCTTTATGGATAACAAATTTAACAATATGTATTAAAAGAATTAAAAATTTTACATCCTTTGACTTAGATATCCCCCTTTTAGATCTATTTCCTGCCCTGGCCAGTATGGCTCAGTTGGTTGAGCATCGGTGCACTGAAAGTTCGCCGGTTCGGTTCCTGGTCACTGGTCGGAGTGCATACTGGAGACAACTGATTGATGTTTCTCATATCAATGTTTCTCACTCCCTTCTACTTTCCTCTCTCTCTCAAATCAATAAAAACATATCTTTTATATCTATCCTTATGAAATAATTACAGATGTGCCCAAAGATTTTGCCATTGGATATTTAAACTGTTTATAATTTCAACTAATTTGTAAAGAACTCAAAGAATTTGCTTTATCTTTTAATTTTACAATTAAGTAGGTCTTTTTTCTTTTTAACTAGTCAACTACTTGATTAAAAGGTCAACCAACCACTCAATTAACTACAGAAAAAAAAATTTTTTTAAATCTTCACCAAGGACACACTTTTATTGATTTTTAGAGAGAGGAAGTGGGAGGTGGAGGAGATATGTGAGAGAAAAACAGTGATTGGTAGCCTCTTGTACAAGCCCTGGGGATCAAAACTACAAGTATGTGCTCTGATTGGGAATCGAACTGGGAGCTTTTTGGTGTATAGGACAATACACTAAACTGAGCCACCGGCCAGGGTCATAATATTTTTTAATTAGTCAATTGTTAATTGACTGTCACATCTCCATCAACAAGTCACCTTTTCCGGCCCCAAATAAAAAAGCAGCCCTTCTACTAATGTAGGCTTTACAATCAGATCAGTTAGATAAGAAAATAACTTTAGTATTCCATTTAACTACTGAATTAATTAACCAGTAAATATCCAAGTCACTTAAAGAGATAAATTGATAGCAGTTTTATGAAGTAAGTACTATGGAAGTCTCCTAAAATAAGCTAATGTAAATTAGAGATTAAGGGAAGAAAAATTGCCTCAGGATTCAGATAGCTTTTATGATTTGGGAACCCGTATAATGACCTAATGCAAATTCAAAAATTAGGCTCCAAAATACAATATATCACCCATATTATAAGGCCACCTATATTCCAAAGTATTTAAATATTTGGAAAATTCTTTTGTACCTGCAATGGATACAAATAGGCACATCTTCATGTTCTTGGTATTTCCTCATTAAGCTTATCATATCCAGAATAGAATCAAATGATGAAGGAACATCATGGTCTGGCCAGTTCACATAATGAAACTGATATAGCCTCCGAGATTCCTTCAAGAATAACAAAAATTCAATAATTATGAAAATACATTTGCAAATTTTAAAACATACAGAAAAGCTGCATATCTCACTTTACTGCCATTTCAAGATAGTTGTATGGTATTCAGTAGCACATTAAAAAAACAAAGTAGGTTGCGGGTTTAATCCCCAGTTGGAGTGTGTACTCTAGGCAACCAATCAATATCTCTCTCTCTCTCTCTCTCTCTCTCCCTCCCTCCCTCCCCTCTCTCTAAAAACAAAGCAATAAAAACATTTAAAGAAATATTTAAAAAACAAATTAGTGATAGTCTACATTTATTGACTATTTACCATCTACCTAGGACTTAATTGCCATATAATGTCATAATAAAGGTACTGTTAATACTATTCTCATTTTATAGGTAAGAAAATTGAGATAAACTGTTTAAAATTTCATAGCAAGTGACCAATGTGGGATCTGAACTCAGGCAGTCTTACCTCCAGAGCATGCTCTTTAAACATTACACTGTACTATTTAATTAATCCAGAGCATTAAGTGGATGAACAATATATTATAAGCACTGTGTTAGAATCTACTGCAACTAGAAGACTAATAGAATATTTAAACCGAAAAAGAAAATTAGAAATGAACCTGTTTAACCCCAAACCCACTTGTCTTCTTTCAGATGAGTCAGTATATATATGGGGGAACTCCCAACCCCTGACACTTTCAGAGGATCTGTGAGTTTTAAAATATTTTCACAGTAGTACTAATATATTTTCTATTTGCCTTTTCACTCTCATTCTCTCATGTGTGTACAGCAGGGTGTTCCCAAGACTACTTGACTTATGATGATGTGATCACTTTGACAGCTAATAGAATATATGCTTGTGTATTCATGCTTTTAAGTTTTCTTCTGTTTAATTTTTAAGAATGTAAGAGTTCTGCTATGAAAAAAACTTGAGAATGGTTATTTTAAGTGTTTAACTGAAAGAACACCTGCTCTGAATCCAGATTAAAACTGTATTAAAATTCAATTTCTGCCATTTACTGAGTAACTTTAGGGAAGCTAGTTAATGTGTTAAAGACTCTATATCTTCATTAATGTGCAATGGAGATAAGCACTATTTGAAATGTCTGATACATTACTGAAATTTAATAAGGTACCTATCATTATCACCATAAATTAAAAGTAGCAACCAAAGTATAATAAATAACTAAAGGAACATGATTAGTCAAGTCAGAATGGGGAATAAGAGTACCAGTACCATGTTTTCTTATAAACAGCAAAGTAGGAGTTGTAAGTATGTTTACAGATGCATTAGTTGGGAAAGAATGATGAACGTCACATCAAGCTGAATTATATAATATGGTTTCAAAATTAAGCTAATAAAAATAGAGAAACTGAGGAAGAAGTTGACAAGCATTCTCTAATGTCCATCAGATTTTTTCTTTGATTTCTCCCTAGACAATTATCATTCCATATGGCTCTGAAACACTGAAGTCAAGGGCCCTTGAGTGAAAATAATATGTATCTAAATGATTACTTGGCTTTGATGGTAGTTTGTCTCTTTCTAAAATACTATAGACTGTATAATTACCTAAGCAATGCTATAATATGCTATTGCAATAAATACATTTGTAGCAAAGAAACTAACTATCCCAAATACAGTAAATTTAATTAAGGGAGAGCTGTTCTAAGTTAGTTAAAATTTATCTTATTTTATTTATTTTACTAGAGGCCCGGTGCATGAAAATTCATGCACTGGAGGGGAGGGAGGTGTCCTTTCACCTGGCCTGCCCCCTCTCACAGTCCGGGAGCCCTCAGGGGCGGGAGGCGACCTGGTGATCAGGGGAAGGCAACGCTCTCATCACATCTTTGCTGTTGCCACTGCCAGCAGCGCAAGCCTCGGCCGGCCCTGGTTACCTGAGCCTTGGGCAGCCCTGCGCAGCAGCCACATAAGGCTTGCCTGCACCTCAGGCCGGCCCTGGGGGGTTGGGGGGCTGAGGGGACTGGAGAACTTGTGAGCACTTGGTATGTGCCATACATATAAAGAACTTTACAATGGTTAACTTCTTATGAATTATTAATAGTATGATTTTCATTTTTAGATCAACAAATTGAGGCACAATGAGATTAAGCAATTTGACGAAAATTCCACAGCTGGTGGGGCTGAGGGGACTGGGTGCCGTAATCTTTGAGGGTATGGCAGTCAATTAGCATATTCCCTCCTTACTGGCTATAGGTGCCGCCATCTTTGCAATGGTGTGAGGGTCAATTAGCATATTTCCTCTTTATTAGATAGGATAATTATTTATATTACATTACTGTCTAACTTTATAAGCATAAACCTCAAGATATTAAATAAAACATTACTCTGATTTTCTTCATTATTGTACATAACTAAAAGGTTTTTTAAGTCTCCTTAACTATGTAAGATAGTATATATTATTTATGCCTTCTCTTTAAAAATTATCCTTAGAGTCCTGGCCGGTGTGGCTCAGTTGGTTAGGCGTCATCCCATGCACTGAAAGACTTGCTGGTTTGATTCCCAGTCAGGGCACATGCCCAGGTTGCTGGCTAGATACCCGGTAGGGGACGTGCAGGAGACAGATTGATGTTTCACTCTCACATCCATGTTTCTCTCTCCCTTTTTCCTCTCTCTCTAAAAAGCAATACAATAAGTCTTTTAAAAAGTTATCCTTAGAAATTATCTCTAAATGAAAAATACTTACATTCTGGAATTCAAGTAAAAGTGTCCTAATGAAGTAGTCTGGTCTTGCTTGTTCGGCTTCCTAAATAAAGGGGGAAACACTTGTGAGTCAGTAACATTAAAACATACACAGTACTCACCAAAACAAATAAGAAACTTGTAAAGTCTACACTCTAAAATTAACAATTACTTGGTGTACCTAGTAATTACAAAAATAATCATTCTAAAAGCCATGAACTTAAGCTTTATATATATATATTTTTCCCCATTCAACAAAAGGGAAACTTTATTGAAGCCTCAGGGCCATGGGATTGAGGAAGAAGGCCACTATGTGTGCTAAAGAGGTGGCAGAGGGGCCTCATTGAACCTTCTTGGGGCACAAGTTGTTGGTGTGGCTGCACTTCTTCTGGCAGTTGACAGTGCAGGGGTGCAGGCAGGTGTAACAAGTCACAATTGTACTTCTGAATGAGAGCATAGAGACAACTCAATGCTGCCACCCTGCAGACAAAGCACCAAGCCAGGATGCTCTTTCTGGATACTGAAGTCTGAAGGAGTGCAGCCATCCTCCAGCTATTTGCCCGCAAAAAATCAGACACTGCTGGTCAGGCGGGGTGCCCTCCTTGTCTTGGATTTTACTTTGGTATTCTCAAATGTGTCACTAGGCTCAACCTCAAAGGTGATGGTCTTGCCAGTCAGGGTTTTCACAAAGATCTGCAACTCTGTGTCTGCTGAGGACGCTATTCCACCGCATAGTTGAAGAGAAAGAGGGTGGTGTATATATACTTTTAAATAGAAGTATCTGTTAACTAATTCCTTAGCTAAAACTCTATCTTCCAGTAAAAGTAACGAACATCACCAGAATCATGTAACAGAAATAATACAAACAAAATGTCACTTCTTGGTACCTACTGCCACCTACAACCAGTACATCTTTCCATAAAGCTTTCCCTTCCCTACTTAACACTCAACTCTGTTAACTGGATCCAACTATAGAAGGAAGGATATGCTCAGAAACTGCCAAATTGTTATTCTGATTAAGGATAACATTACCACTTTAAAAGTCTTTTACTACCATTTGTCAAAGTATTAGAGTAAAACCTCTATGTCAGTTTGTCCCTAAGCAAATAATGCTTTATTACAGTAGTTAAAACCATAGGCAATGACTTCAAGAGCAACATATTGTTTTATTGGTAAAAAACAATACAATATTATTCTGCTTTAATTTTTAAAGTCATCTTAATTTACTTTGAACTTTTCAAATAACATTAAGGGAGAAGTATTTTTATTTATTTTCATCTAAAATAAGTACCAATAAAAACACTGGCCCAAGACTTAATTTTTTTCTTGCCTATAAAGCTAGTAAATATTCTGGCTTTGCAGGCCATAAAATCTCTGTCTACTCAACTTTGCTATTGTGATAGGCAAATATGTACATTAATGGGCCTGGTTGTACTCCAACAAAACTTTGTTTACTAATCATGTAGTGGTTAGATTTACCCATGGACAGTGTGCTAACATCTGGTCTAAGTGGATTACACATACAGCAACTATGATCCGTGACTGAGCTCCTGCTAGCCACTCCTCTCACTTCCACCGACTCCTTACCCTCCTCATTCCCAAACCAAGAGAGCTCCTGATACTGTCCTTCCTTAGTCTCAAACTCTAACTGTCAAATACTCAAGTCACTTACTATGGTTACTTTCATCAACTTGTTTCTAAATTTTATTTTTGTTTACATCAGTGATAACAAATCCTAAGTTGTCTGAAACAATCACAAGACAAATTACCTTCCTTTAAAAAAAATTTTTTTAATTGATTTCAGAAAGAGAAAGGGAGAGGGAGAGAGTGATACGAACATCAATGATGAGAATCATTGATTGGCTGCCTCCTGCACAACCCACACTTGGGACTGAGCTCGCAACCCAGGCATCTGCTTTGATTAGGAATCGAACTGTGACAGCCTGGTTCATAGGTTGATTCTCTACCACTGACCCACACCAGCCAGGCCAAATTATCTTGCATCTTACAAGAAAAAATCTTTTTCTTCAGCAAGAATCAATCCCAATGCTGACAAATCAAACCAGCTGTTACTAACCAAATCAAACCTCAGTAAGGACTTTGTAATTATTTTTAGTTCAATTGAAAAATTACCCCAAAATACATCTTTTTTTCAAATTATAAACTATGTTGAAAATTTTAAAGTTGTTTGCTGTTGAATGTATTTCACATGAATTTTAACACTAAGTACAGTTATTACATTAAAATTTGCAAATGTTCAATGCAACCACACTGCACAGTACTGGACTGTCAGGGAGTTAATATTGTAGAATACTTCCTGGGCTGGCAAGGGGGGATGTGTTCCCTCATAGAAGTAAAGAATATGGTATGTATTGATTTTTATTAATTTCAAATAATATGAAATGCAGTATGATTTTAAAAAATGCTTATACTTAACACAACAAACAGTTCATTCTAACCAGGACTTTAGAGTATTGACTTCATATTAATTCCAGGCAGTTAACTCTGAGTTATAGTTAACATTACAAAACCACATTGTATTTATAAAGGAGACTGTATAACATAAGTTGAGTCCTTTCTATATCAATGTAGGAAGCACTAAGCTTTGGGTATGCATCAGAGGAATTCACAAGTTATAAGTACAAATAAATCATAAAATTATGGACTTCTTGAACTCACCAATTACAAATAAAATCATAGAGATTATTTATCATTGAACCATGGAAAACAAAGTAAAAAGCAAGCAATTCTGAAATGGGGAATGTGATAGTTAATTTTATGTGTCAACTTGACTGGACCATTGAGTGATTAATATCAAATGTTTGATATTTGATCAAAATTATTCTTGGTGTTTCTGTGAGGGTGTTTTTGGGTGAGATTAATATTTAGATCAGTGGATGCTAGGTACAGCAGATTGCCTGCTATAATATGGGTGGCCCTTACCTAATTAGTCAAGGCCTAAATAGAACAAAAGGAGCAGACTCACCCCCAAGGAAGAGAGAACTCTCCAACAGACTGCTTTCATCTGCAATATCACTTCTTCCTGGTTCTACAACAGACTGTCTGAACCAAAACTGAACAACAGCTCGCCTGGGTTTCTAGCTCCCTTACCCACCACCCTGCAGATTTTGGACCTGCCAGCCTCCATAATAATGTGAGCCAAATCCAAATAATAAATCTCTTTCCCGTTATAAGCAGTGATGGCGAAACTTTTGAGCTAGGTGTGTCAGCATTTTGAAAAGCCCTAACTTAACTCTGGTGCCGTGTCACATAGAGAAATTTCTTTATATTTGCAACCATAGTATAACAAAGATGTGTGTGTGTGTATTTGTGTGTGTGTATCTATATCTATATCTATATATATATTTTATGTGCCTTATATCTATATTTTATGTGCCTCAGGCATGAAACAGCTCTGGCCACCGACACAGGCATCAAGCTAGGATGAACTAAGGACTGTACATCTGCTTTGTCCCTGACTGATATAAGAGCAACACGACCAATCAGGTGTCTCCTTGCCCATTGCCAGGGGGTAAAGGATGTATATTTTTGATATTTATTTTATATATTTAAATGCCATTTAACAAAGAAAAATCAACCAAAAAAATGAGTTCACGTGTCACAGAGGTTCGCCAGCACTGTTTTATACATACACATGATATTGTTCTTTTTCTCCAGAAAACTCTGACTAATATAGGTAAGTTACTGAATTTCCGTGTTTGCTCAATCCTGGATCTTTTGAATTGAGTAAATAAGAAAATACACTTCCTTTAGGTCATTAAAAAAGGTGCCATCATGTGTAACCCAAAGCAAATTATTGTCACTATTTTAAAGCTTGCTTATATTTTACTATTTTTTCCTTCATGTTTTGTTTTTAAATTCATTTTCTCAGATTTCTGTTATGTTATTTTTAGGGTTTCAATTTAATTCATTTCCAGAGCTCATTAAATAGTTACATATTTCAAGTTTCTTATCAAATTGTCTGCCACAAAGATCAAACTTTACGTCTCGCATGGCAATTCTTAAACCTATCTTTGTATATTATTAGAACATTGTGGAGAGAGTGACAGATATGAAAAATTAACATGATAAACTACATGCCAGTCATCAAGGGTTTCAAATAGATCACCCAGGTGACAGTTATTCCATTTACTCATATACAAACACTATCAACTTTGATATTCAAAGACTAACAGAGAATTCACATAAGGTACAAGTGATTTATATATTTATGAAGTCATTCCAAAAACTTCTAAATTTTAAAGCAATATAAAAATGATATTAATATTTGTTTAGTATAATTAAATGTGGATTTACAATGGAAACACTGATCATGTGATTTATATAAAACCGGGTTTGTACCATATTATAATTTAATTATTCATCAGTCTAGCATGCCAATTTTCTGATTAAAGTAACATACATATAAACAGGTACTTACACAAGAAATTTTAAATGGTGCAAATGTTATAGGGTCTTCTTCATACAAAGGCCAATAGCGCTCACACTTTTTCTGTTGTCAAAACAAAAACAAAAACAAAAGTTAGTTAAGTAATCCATGACATAGTTTTTCTTGAACTTTTATTAATATTTTGTGTGCAGGTGTTTAGCTTGTCGTTCCTTCCCAGAAAACAGAAAAATTGCCAGCAGTAGGCAAAGAGCTGAGACAATGCATACTTGTCCAGTTGTTCTTTTTTATTATTATCATTAAATATACTTTTTATTGATTTCAGAGAGAGAGAGAAACATAGAAACATCAATGATGAAAATCATTGATTGGATGCCTCCCGCACACCCTACACTGGGGATCAAGCCTGCAACCTGGGCATGTGCTCCCGATCAGAATTGAACCCCGGTCGCCTCATTCCACAGGCCGATGCTCCATCTACTGAGCCAAACCAGCCAGGGCCCTATTATTCTTAAAAATGAGTTACTGTGGGAGAAACCAAGATGGCGGCATAGGTAAACACTAGAAATTGCTGCCTCGAACAACCACTTCAAAAATACAACTAAAAGACAAAATGGACACCATCCCGAACCACAGGAAGGATGGCTGAGTGGAAAATCTACAACTAGAAGGAAAGAGAAAAGCACACTGAGAATCAGAGGAGGTGAGGCAGTAAAGTGCAGAGGTATGGAGGCGCACGTGGAAAGGGCTGGCAACTGAGGACGCGGTTGTCTTTTTCAATCGCGAGGGAGTCTCAAGCTCCAAACTGCACTCAACTCCAGTTCCGGGAAGTCTCTGGGGACCCAGACTCATACAGGGAGAAACTGGACTGTCTGGCATGGTCAGAACTCGAGGGCAGCTTTCTCTCAGAGGTGCTTGCAGTGATTACTGGGACACTGAGACTTACCGTCTCTTAGGGTAGGACTGAGGATCAGCCATAGCTGTTTGCTCCGCTTTGTTGATTCCCTGAGACCCTGCCCCACCCAAGCTGTGTGCAGAGGCTTTTGCATAGAAAGGCCTGGCCCATTGCAATCTGAAAATTACCTAACAAACTGCAGCTGGGTCAGCGAGACCCAGAACATCCAAAAGAAGGCCCAAGGCCCCACAGAAGCTTGCATTGCTTCACAGCTGGGTCTCATCTGGGCACCTCCAAACCCCAAATAAAGAAGAGGAATCTGCAGATCTCTCCTTAGCTCCTGCTGGGTAGCCTCAGGCAGAGGCTAAATTAGCACCTCCTTAGAGATTCAAGAGCCAGTGTACCAAGTGGTCAGAGTGGGATCAACCAGATTACAACTCCTCAGATCCATAAGGGACACACTCAGGGAGCAGACTCAGTGAGCACCAAAGCCCCACTGACGCAAGTCTTGCCCCATAAGGGTGTCTTCAGCACAGCAG
>NW_006299390.1:4642665-4647736 GCF_000327345.1 Myotis davidii | reverse complement strand
GCAAAGCTATCATTGTGAATTGAAGGTCAGATAAAGAGCTTCACAGATAAGAAAAAGCTAAAGGAGTTCATCACCACCAAACCAGCATTGTATGAAATGCTGAAAGTATCCTTTAAGAGGAAGAAGAAAATAAAGGTAAAGATTCAAATTATGAACAACAAATACACATCTATCAACAAGTGAATCCGAAAATCAAGTAAATAAATAATCTGATGAACACAATAAACTGGTGAATATACTAGAATCAGGGGCACAGAAAGGGTGTGGGGGGTGCAAGAAGAGACTGGACAAAAATCGTACACCTATGGATAAGGACACTGGGGGCTAGGGGGTAAGGGCAGAGGGTGAGGTGGGAACCGGGTGGAGGGGAGCTATGGGGGGAAAAAAGAGGAACAACTGTAATAATCTGAAAAATAAAGATTTAATTTAAAAAAAAAAAAAGAGTTACTGTGTTCTCTCCAAAATTAATCATAAGAACATTATTAACATCCTCCTCTAGGGAAAAAAAATAAAACCTACTTTTTTAAAAAATATATATTTTATTGATTTTTTACAGAGAGGAAGGGAGAGAGATAGAGAGTTAGAAACATCGATGAGAGAAACATCAACCAGCTGCCTCCTGCACATCTCCCACTGGGGATGTGGCCACAACCCAGGTACATGCCCTTGACTGGAATCGAACCTGGGACCCTTCAGTCCGCAGGCCGACGTTCCATCCACTGAGCCAAACCGGTTTCAGCAAACCTACTTTTAAAAAAGTGCCTGGCACAAGATCCATTTTGAATGAAGAGTTGTCAGGCAAGTTTTAAAGCCTATAAAATAGCATCCCCTTAATATCTGGCTGAATTCTCATTAAATGTAAAATCTGTGGCATAGTAGAAAGAGCATTCTACTTGGTATCAGAAGAATTTTACAAGTACTAATTTTCCTGTTTAATTGATCTTTAGTTTTTTTACCTGTAAAAATGGGAATGATCCTAATCTTATACGATTATTGTGAGTACTAAATAATAATACATTTCAAATGTTCTATTGATGGCAAAAACTCATTAATTAAAGTTTAAACTATCCACTTTTATTTGAAACTAGAGGCCCGGTGCACGAAATTCCTCATGACATTTGTGCGCTGGGGGTGGGGTCCGTCAGCCAGGCTTGTGCTCTCTCAGTCTGAGAGCCCTCGGGGGGATGTCCGACTGACGGCTTAAGCCCGCTCCCCACAGGAAGCAAGCCTAAGCCGTCATTTGGACATCCTTAGTGCTATTGCGGAGGCAGGAGAGAATCCTGCAACTGCAGCTATGCTGGACAGGTGTGAGCCCAGCTTCTGGCTGAGCGATGCTCCCCCTGTGGGAGTGCACTGACCACCAGGGGGCAGCTCCTGCATTGAGCGTCTGCACCCCTGGTGGTCAGTGCGTGTCATAGCAACCAGTCATTTGCTATTCGGTCAATTTGCATATGAGCCTTTTATTATATAGGACTAGAGGCCTGGTGCACAAAAATTTGTGGGATCCCTCAGCCCAACCTATGCCCTCTTGCAGTCTGGGACCACTCAGAGGATTTCCACCTGCTGGCTTAGGCCCACTCCCTGGGGGATCGGGCCCAAACTGGCAGTCAGACATTCCTCTGGCAGCCCGGCAGCCCTCGGGGGATGTCCATTTGCCAGCAGGGAGCAGACCTTAGTGCTGCTGAGGAGGCAGTAGAGGCTCCCGCCACCACTGCTGTGCTAGCAGCCATCTGCTGGCTTGTGGCTAAGCAGAGGTCCCCTGTGGAAGCATACTGACCACCAGGGGGCAGCTCCTGCATTGAGCATCTGCCCCCTGGTTGTCAGTGTGTGTCATAGTGACCAGTCATTCCAGTCATTCTGCTGTTAGGGTCAATGTGCATATTACCCTTTTATTATATAGATTACAGAAAATGTAATCAGTTTCCCTTCTTACCTTCCTGTTTTAAATAGGTATAGAAATAAAACACTCAATTTTCATTGGTTTTCTAATATCAAAGCTGATCATTTTAGAAAATCAGCTAAGTAAATGAAAGCCAATGTAATAGAATATACATTGATTCAGATGCTAAGAAATGACACAATTTATCAAAACCCAATAAAATGAAAGCCTTTAAATAAGAATCTAACTTAAGCTTTCAGGAAGTAGGAAATGTACCAGTTCTTACTAAATTCCTTTAGCTTCAAATATAGTAAATGGAATTATTACCTACAGCTTGGAATTAACCATAAGCTGACAATATTGCTCAGAAGGCAACCAATTTGAACTATCTAGTATTGTTAGTTTGACTTACAGCAACACTATTAATATGTTAGAAGGCTAAAAACTACACACCTCCTTTCCCAGAAGTTTATAGAAACTGATTAAAATAATTAAATTATTTTTGAGGATTTTTTTTTGTCTTCTACCTGGTAGTTTTAACATCTTGAAACAGAGAAAACAAATTATGCAAGATTAATTTAGTAAGAATTAAAGATGTGTGACTAACATCACAGTAACAAAGGGTTATATTGGTATTTATATTTCAGGTATAAACTAATGACTATTAATATCAAAAATTATATGTTAAACACTATACATACATTACCTATAATCATATATCATTCATGTTAAGGGTGAGAAAAGTGAAGCTCAGAGAAGAGTATAAAAAAACCATTATAAAAAATTTTGGATTAAAGAAATTCACTGTTTCATGGTCAAAGAGCTAGTTAAGTGTAGATTTGTTTGATTTCATTAATTATGCTCTTTCCATTAGGTCACATTCTAAGTCAAGGTTATCAAGTAAATTAATGGGCCCTAAGTCACTGACTGCTTACTACAAACAAAGCGCTATCAATTTCAAAATCTTAGTTTCAAAAAGCTTTTCATAGGCCTGCCCAGTGTGGTCCAGTGATTGAGCATCAACCCATGAATCAGGAGGGCTTGGTTCATTTCACTTGGGTTTTGGGCTTGATCTCCATTAAGGGGCAGGCAGGAGGCAATCAATCAATGATTCTTTCTCATCATTGATGTTTCTATCTCTCTCCCCCTCTCCCTTCCTTTCTGAAATCAATAAAAACATTTAAAAAACAAACACAAAAAACTTGCACTCAATTCAACTTAAATTTTTCATCAAGTATTATTACTAATATACAATGGGAACTTATTAAAAGAATGAAAAGAACCGGTCTGGGGTGGCTCAGTGGTTGAGCATCAACCTCTGAACCAGAAGGTCATATTCCCGGTCAGGGCACATGCTCAGGTTGTGGGATCGGTCTCCAGTGTGGGGCATGCAGGAGGCAGCCGATCAATAATTTTCTCTCATTAATGATGTTTCTATCTCTTGCTCCCTCTCCCTTCATCTCTGAAATAAAATATCTATACTAATAAAAAGGTAATATGCTAATTAGACCGGGTCGACTGGCCATCTTTCAGACATCTATCTGACTTCCTTCCAAAGTCATGGTGGTGGGGGATGGGGCAGAGGCAGTTAGGGGCGATCAGGCTGGCAGGGGTGGGCAGTTGGGAGCGAGATCAAGCTGGCACAGGAGGGCAGTTGGGGGTGATCAGGCAGGCAGGCAGAGAGGTGAGGGGCCCTCCTTTAATTGATGAACTAATAAGTATAAAGAAAACTTCAAATCACCACATAACTTGTTTTATAAGTTTGATTTGTGTTACACTTATAGAAAAGGACACAAAGTTTTATTTAACACATTGTATGTGGGAAACGTATTTATACGTTTTATGTATTTATACGTTCTACCAGTGTAGTAGAGTGCGGGACACGTATTAATACGTTTTTTATAGACTAGCGGTAGAATGCGGGTAACGTATAAATACGTAAAGTTATCGTAATTTTACGGAACATTGCCATTTGCCCAAAAAATTAGCAAAAATGGCCTGCGCCACCTGTTAGCATGCGATAAAAACTACCCGCATACAATGTGTTAATATCTACTTTATAAATATGTTATCCCCTGTGACAATGAAAACATAGTAGTTGATGATGATGATAATGCAAGAGATCAAGTGAGTTTAAAACTAATTTCACTTGTACAGAGTTTAAAAACACCATTAATAAAATTTTTGGATTAAAGGACTTTCTTTGAAGATAGCATAAACAAAAAATGTAATGGTATTTGAAGGAAGAAAAATCAAAATATTCAATTTATAAATTTATAATAATCAGAATTATTTTATTTGGCTCATTTTCATTGCTCAATTTTATTCCTGTTTTTAAAATACCTCTCTACTTCTACACCACCATTACATACTTGAAGACTACTAAGCAACAAAAAAATTTATTTTAATTATATAATAAAATAAACAAACACAAAAAAGAAAAATAGCATCTACTTTAGCTACTAGAGCTCAGAACATAATAAAAGACAAGAATATATATCCATAGAAATAAAGTTACAAAAAGGATATGCCATAATTATTTTAAGTGTTAATAGGTATACATACCCTTCCCATCTCAAATTCTCGACAGGCCATTACAATGATCTAAAAAGAAGTGGGGGTGGGATAAGAGGAAGAATTTATCAGTTAAACACAACTTTCTCTCATTAATAAAATATAAATTTCAAGAATTACTTTTTACTCTGAGCAAAAGTACACTTGGCCTGCCAAAACAAGTAGTTTTAATATGAAAAGTATCAGTTAAAAGGGCTTTCTAGCAAGAAATTATATTTTATGAATATTATAGATTTCTGACTTGAAATTTAACAAAATTAGCTAAAGGTTAAATGCATTCAACTGTCTTTAAATATAAGGGTATTACATTTGGTTCTCCACTCCAACGTTTTATAATGTAACTACAGGCCCAGTGCACAAATTCGTGCATGGGTGGGGTCTGGCCGGCCAGCTGGGATCGAGGCTGGGCCTGTCAGGAGGAGATGGCGGGAGGTTGGCCAGCAGGCTCCACCCCTGATTGGGGACGGGCTGTGGGCAGTGGGCCGGTTGCCCCTGCCCCAATTGGTATTGGGGGGGCTGACTGGGGACGGGGCCATAGCTGCTGGCCTTGCCCCTGATTGGAGTGGAGGGGGGCCCTGATCAGGGGTGGAGGGGGCTGGGGGGGGGGGGGGGGCCGGG
>NW_006299390.1:4617046-4642618 GCF_000327345.1 Myotis davidii | reverse complement strand
GGTGAGACCATGCAGGGGGAGGGGCTGCAGGTTCACAGGTAAGGGGGGCAATCAGGGGTGGGGCTGGAAAAGGGCAGGGTTCGCTGGGGGGTTGGGTGGCCGCCCCACCCCTGATTGGGCTGGGAGAGGCTGATTGGGAGCAGGGCCGGCCCAGGGGAGAGGTCACGGAAGGTTGGCCGGCCAGCCTCATGCCAGATCAGGCGGTTTGCTGGCCGCAGTGGGCGTTATAGTGACAGGTCATTCCAGCGTTCTGTCGCTGGCTTTTTATATATATATATAGTTGCTTTAAACATAAAGCAAAAAATAATTTTACAGTAAACACTATATAACTGCCATCTATTTTCTACAATTAATATTTCACTATACTTGATTTATCATATAGCTGTCTCTATCCATCTGACTATCAATTCATATTATTTAGGAGCTGTCTTATTAGTTACTGACATAATACAAGATTTCAAGTGCTATCACACCCTCTTTCTACCTAAATAAATGCGACATCCTAGAATCAGTTTCTGGCTTTTTCGTACACATTAGCTATAATTAAGATATCATTATGGCTAAAAAGTGCTTCCATGTCTTAATTCAATAAAACAGTCTAAGTCACTACATGTAATACTTCTCAAAATAGATTGTGAAAAGTAAATTACTTACTACAACATTGTACTCCCATATCATCCTCCAAAAATCTATTACTGTATTTGCTAAAGGACCTTGGGTTGCCACGTATGCTTTTGGCCCATAAACACCCTAAAATGGTTAAAAGCAAATTTCGTTATCATCACCAAAAATATTTCCTTACCTAAATTTCAAGGTTTCAAATTTTATTAGTAGTACTGCTGTTTTCACCTAAAAGCATTTTCAAATAATTTTTCTTTCATAGTACATAAAAGCATAACAAAATACAATCATTTCACTTTAGCTTTTTAAAAAATGCTATTACTTTTGTGTATTTATTAGACAAGGTACACAGAATTAGTACTCAACTGCCTTATGCTAACTTGTTAAAGAAGGGTACCGCCCTAAGCAGTTTGGCTCAGTGGATAGAGCGTCGGCCTGCGGACTGTAAGGTCCCACGTTCGATTCCGGTCAAGGGCATGTACCTTGGTTGCAGCACATCCCCAGTACCCAGTGTGCAGGAGGCAGCTGATCGATGTTTCGCTCTCATCGATGTTTCTAACTCTCTATCTCTCTCCCTTCCTCTCTGTAAAAAGTCAATAAAATATATTTTTTAAAAAATTATTATTTAGCTAGGAATTAAAAACAAAAGCCCCAATTTTAAGCCAACAAAATTAACTATAGCAGAAACATAAAAACATCCTTTGATTCTAAAAACAAAACTAAAATTAGCTAACAGTTCTTCCTTAGCTAGATTCTTCCATAGCTACCTTTAATTATTTTTTTTTAATATATTTTTATTGATTTTTTACAGAGAGGAAAGGAGAGAGATAGAGAGTTAGAAACATCGATGACAGAGAAACATCGATCAGCTGCCTCCTGCACATCCCCCACTGGGGAAGTGCGCGCAACCCAGGTACATGCCCTTGACTGGAATCGAACCTGGGACCTTTCAGTCCGCAGGCCAACGCTCTATCCACTGAGCCAAACCGGTTTCGGCTACCTTTAATTATTTATTCAACTTCAAAGTGTATTGCATGCCTACTACATGTTTCTAATAATGAACCTGAGAATAAAACAAATAAGAGAGCAGACTGAAATACTAAACCAGTATATAATGGAATCATACAACAACTCAGTGTTATTAAAGTACAATTAAAAACTAGAACTTTTTAAACAAATGTCCTTTATAAACATTTAACAATGTTTATAAAATAATATAAACATAAAAAAATACCTGAAACAGCAAATCACTTTTGTATTAGTTTTTGTTTAACCTATTTGTTTTGGGTTTTGTAATAAAATTGTTGGGAAAAATAGGTTTTTATTTGAAACCCTAAAATTAAAATATTAATTTTACCATATAACTTTTACTACTTAATACTTTTTGTCAACAAAATACTGTATCAAAATGTGTATAAATATCACATACAAAATAACTAAAATTATTCTATCATATAATTAGAAAGATTCAAAAACAGAGCTAGTGGAATAAAGTAGTCAAATAGCAGTTTGAATTTGTCTCTCTATTGATAACCATGTAAGAATTTAACTGCTTTTGATCAAAGGTAACTATATGAAGACTATATTTAATCTTACATTTTTGGTCTCACTTGAAATGGTGGCAACTGCCAAAAGTTTTAAATTTAAGTTTATATTCTAAAATTTTAAATCAGTATTACCCAGTAATTTCAGCCCTGGCAATTTATCCTAGGAAATTTTTCAAAAGAGTAATACTACTCATTGCAATATTACCATTAAGAAAAACTGAAACAACCTATGATTTCACAATAGGGAATGATCATATACATCTGTGTACATAAACTCAAAGGGACAACAGAGAAAATGATTTAGTGATAGGGAAAGTGTTTATAAGTCTTTAAGGTAAAAAGAAGAAAACTATGGCCAAACTCTTTATCTTTATGAAAAAGGACACTAGAAGGCAAAGTACGTAAAAATGTGTCAGGGCTGTGACTTTATTTTTATTTCTTTTGCTAGTATAATGTTTAGTCAATTTAAAATAATTAAATAAACTAGTATGAAGAAAGACATTAAATATGGCAGAGTAAGATTTAAAGCTAATATATACCTTAATAAAATTTGCATTGATATAGTCTGAATCTTGAGAAGGAGTCTTTAGAGTCAACTTAACTCGGCTGTGATCAACTACAAGAAAAAATATTTCACAAATTATGTTCTGTTGGCAGACATGTGCTTTCTCATGAACCATAAGTAAGATTAAATAAATAAGTAAAAATATTTACTTTGAAAAACAATTAAAATTGACTCTGGGTACAGAAGAATAATTTTTAACATCATATTGACCGGAAGTCTTTTTTTTAATCCTCACTCAAGGATATTTTCCCCATTGATTTTTAGAGGTGAAGGGGTGTGCGAGGGGAGAAAAGAGTAAGGGAGGGGGGAGAAAAACATCGATGTGAGAGAGAGAGGCATCCACTGGTTACCTCCCACATGTGCCCCAACTGGGGCCAGGCATAGAACCTGCAACCTGGTCTAGAATCGAACCCAAGATCCTTGGGGGTGTGGGCTGATGCTCTAACCATTTTGCAACACTGACCAGAAATATTCTTTAAAAACAAACACCTGATGATGTAAACCTCTGTTTTAAAGATGCAATCAGTATAATCTCAGGAGCTCTTTTAACATACAAATTCCTGGGGATCATCCCATATTTTCTAGACAAGAGTCTGGGTTTTAAACCTCTGTAGCTTTTAAAAAGCATATATGTGGTTTGCACTACCAATACACAAGCTCATTTGCAAAAATTCTTACTAGGAAAAAAAAAGCTTTCATATTTCGCAAAAAGAATAAAAATTTAGTAAATTGTGACAGATGAATGAATTAAGTTGATATATAAGAGTACTCAATACTGCACTTGGCCAATACTATTTATTATTAAACTAGAGGCCCAGTGCACGAATTTGTCACAGGTGGGGTCCCTTGCCTGGCCAGCGATCGGAGCCATCTTGCCCAGTCCCAATCGGAACCGATCAGGGCTGGCCGGTCGGGGGGAGGGACTGCAGGATATTGGCCAGCTGTGGGAGGTTGGCTGTGTGAGTGCACTGACCACCAGGGGGCAGCTCCTGAGTTGAGCATCTGCCCCCTGGTGGTTAGTGCATGTCATAGTGACCAGTCATACAGTCGACTGGTCGTACCAGTCATTTAGGCTTTTATATATAGAGATAAATCTGTACTTGTAATAAAAAAACAATCTTTACAGTAAAGTCCAAAAATATCAATTTCGTAAAATTGTGGTTTATTTCTAAAATAAAATACATGATTTTTAAAAATTAAATCTTAAAGAAAGATATAACATGAAAAGCAATCTTTCCCTGTCCTTGAATTCCAGGGCTCTCTCTTTCCCAGCAAAGATATTAAGGTTCTTTTTTATCTTCCAAAGTAATTTTTATGCATATACCTAAGTAGTTGGAAAGAACTACACAAATACAATGATACTATACATGTTGTTCTTTATCTATTACTTTTTCAGCCTCTATTCAAAGTATCTTAAAAGTAGAGACTTTGTATGATAATTGATTGACCACTTGAATCCTCAGTAACTGTTTCTGGGGATTGTGAATCCAAATAGTAACAGCGGCTCCCAAATGACAGTCATGACTGGTGCTGCTGGGCTGCTGTATGCAAGATGAGAATTTTAAAATTTTTCCTTGATGGAAAATTTTATGCATATACAAAAATATAATAATATAATGGATCCCCATATGTCCATTACCAAGCTTTAATAATTATTTGCATTTTAGCAGTCTTATTTCATCCACCTGTAATCAGACAACAGCTGGGGGCTGGAGAAAGCAAGTTAAAACACAAGATCTCTGAGTCCCACACTGCAAAAAATTGAATTTAGTAATTCAAGATGGGGCACAGAAATGGCTTTTTATAAATTAACTAGAGGCCTGGTGCACAACATTCATGCACTGGGGGGCATCCCTCAGCCCGGCCTGCGTCCTTTCGCAGTCCTAGAACCCCTCAGAGGATGTCCACTGAGGGCTCCTTAGTGCTGCTGTGGAGGTGGGAGCTGCACTTGCCAGCCTGTGAGTGCACACTGACCACCAGGAGGCAGCTCACGCATTGAACGTCTGCCCCCTGGTGGTCAATGTGTGTCATAGAGACTGGCTGTTCCACAGTTTTCACTTCTGATACACGTCATAGGTTCGCCATCACTGGGATAGGATATTATGCTGCTTATTATATAACATCATCAAGTACATTTTAACATTCTTCCTTGGTACTCCTATTAAGCATAAAAATAAGCAGACAGAATGTAAAGAATAACAAAGCAATGAAAATAATAATTTCTCCCCATGGTTTTGCTGGCTGCCTCTACAATCTCTTAAGAATTCAACTCCATAGATAAAAATCTATGTCGGCTACCCAACAGGCTCTTTAAAGCAGCAAATTTTTTTTTCTTTTTGAACAAATACCGACAACCTGTGGCAACAAAAAGAAAATAGATAAGATTGTTATCAAGGAAAGAGAAACCACAAGAGACTAAATCCCGGTCTAAGAAATAAAAGGATCTACATAATTAACATTAGATAGGCAGAGCACCCTGATCCATCACTGCTAAAGGCTAGCCAGCTCAGTTTTAGCCCTCTAACACACAAAGTACAGGGCATTCTTGACATAAGGAGTACCTAGAAATTTCTTAATTCTGGTACTGGCTTCAGTGTTCTAGTCTAAAATGAATCAGACATTCAAGATAGCTCCAGAAAAAAAAAAAATGGATCTTTGAATAGTGATGAAACTACTTTTAATTTATCAAAAGCAAGGATGTCTGCTCTTGCCACTTTAAGTTAACATTATACCAGCGGTTCTAGCCACTGTAATAGGGCAAAAGAGAGATTCATATTAAAAAGTAGCAAAATGAAAAAAAAAAGTAGCAAAATGGTCATCATTTGCAGATGACATGATTTTGTATGTGAAAAATCATAGAGGATCCACAGAAAACTACTAAAGTAATAAATGAGTTTAGGAAGGTCACTAGATTTTTTTAGAAATCAATATACAAATATAAATTGTATTTCTATACAGTTGATCCTTAGACATCGTGGGAGTTAGACACTCACTGCCACCACCCTTTATGGAGTTGAAAATTCACTTACAATTTTTGACTCCCCAAAATTTAAGTTTTCCCTTGTGACTGCCCCTTCCCCACCTGTGAATACTAAAATCTGTAGATGCTCAAGTTCCCTATATAAAATGGCACAGATCAATGCATAGTTGGCCCTCTGCATGCATGGATTCCTAACTTCAAATCTAAAATAGTAGTTAGTTATTGAAAAAAATTCATGTAAAAGTGGGCCCATGTAATTCAAACCCATGCTGTTTAAGGGTACTAGCAAAAAAAAAATGTGAAAACAAAATAATAGTAATTTCATTTACAACAGCTTAAAGAAGTTTTTTAAAAGAAATACAAGACGTGTACACTGAAAATCATGTAACATTACTCACAGAAATGAAAGAATTCTATATAATAAACCCTAATATGCAAATTGACCAAACAGTAGAAGGACTGGTCGCTATTAACTGACCCCCAAGGGACAGACGCTCAACGTAGGAGCTACCCCTTGGTGGTCAGTGCGCGCCACAGGGGGAGCACCGCTCAGCCAGAAGCCAGGCTCACAGCTGGCAAGTGCAGCGGTGGTGGCAGGAGCCTCCGCAGCAGCACTAAGGAGCAGTGAGCAGCAAGTGGTAGGGAGCAGCAAGCTGGCGGGCGGTAAGGAACGAGGGGTCCCGGACTGTGAGGGGGCACAGGCTGGGCTGAAGGACCCCTCTCCCACCCCCAGTGCACAAATTCCGTGCACCAGGACTCTAGTACAGTGATGGCGAACCCTTTGAGCTCGGCGTGTCAGCATTTTGAAAGACCCTAACTTAACTCTGGTGCCATGTCACATATAGAAATTTTTTGATATTTGCAACCATAGCAAAACAAAGACTTATATTTTTGATATTTATTTTATATTTGTAAATGCCATTTAACAAAGAAAAATCAACCAAAAAAATGAGTTCGTGTGTCACCTGACACGCGTGTCATAGGTTCGCCATCACTGCTCTAGTATCTATATAACTGAGAGACAATTTCTATTCATAAACTGCAATAGTCAGTATGCCTTCAAATGACAATTTTTCTCAAATTAATCAATAAATTCCTACTGGGATTTTTGCAAAAATTGACAAGCTGATCCTACAATTTATTTTAAGATGCAAAGGACCCAAAGAACCAAAATAATTTTTAAAAATAACAGCAGAGTTGGAGGAATTACACTTCTTGCTTAAATTTTACTATACAACTGTACAGTAATCAAGATAGTGTGATACTGGCTTAAGAATAGGTTAATGGAATAGAATTAAATGTATGGGTCAAATGATTTCCAACAAAGATACCAAGGCAATTCAATGGAGAAAGAATAGTATTTAACACATGGTGCTAAAACAATCCCACATGCACAATTATTTTAGATCCTAACCTCACACTATATTAGAAAAAAATATTTTTACAAATCATCTGAAAAAAAAAACACCCACTTGTTACTAAGATATATAAAGAATTTTTATAACTCAATAGTATAAAAAAAAATCCAATTGTAAAAAGTACAAATGGTTTTAAGACACACTTCAGCAAAGAAGATAATCTGTATGAAAATGTTCATAACAGCATTGTTCATAATGCTCTTCAACTGGTAAGTGGTTAAACAAAATGTGGTATAAATGGAATATTAACTGAATAATAAAAAGAAATGAACTATTGATGTATGTTACAACATGGATGAATCAAAAAACATGCTAAGTGAAAAAGCCAGGCACAGACTACATATTGTATAATTACATTTATATGAAATTTCCAGAAAAGGAAAATCTATAGAGACATAAAGCAGAGCAGTGGTTGTCTGCGGCTGAAGATTGCAAATTGGCATATCATCTTATTGGAGTGATGGAAATGTTCTAAAATTGTATTGTTTTGATGGTTGCACAACTCCATATAAATTTAGCAAAAATCACTGAATTGTACACTTAAAATGGGTAAATTTTATGGCATGTAATCCTATATAATAAAGAGTTAACATGCTAATTAGACAGTGGAACCACCTGCTGGAATGACCAGTGGGTTGGGGGCGGGGACAGTGAGCCTGCACTGCCAAGATAGCCATGGTGGTCCCGGCACCCCACCCCCACCCCCTTCTACAGAGGCAACCGGAGAGGGGGTTGCTCCGTCCTGGTCCTGGCGCAGCGCCTTCCACAGAGGCAGCTGCAGAGAAGCCGGCGTAAGCCGCAGTTGGACATCCTTCCAGGGCACCCAGGCTGCCAAAGGGATATCTGACTGCCAGCTTAGGCCCAATCTCCCGGGGAGTGGGCCTAACCTGGTAGGTAGACATCCCTAGAGAGCTCCGGACTTCGAGAGGGTGCAGGGTGCACTGGGCCTCTTGTTATATCAATAAAGCTGTTTTAAAAAATACTGTGTCGCCGAAACCGGTTTGGCTCAGTGGATAGAGCGTCGGCCTGCAGACTGAAAGGTCCCAGGTTCGATTCCGATCAAGGGCATGTACCTGGGTTGCGGGCACATCCCCAGTAGGAGATGTGCAGGAGGCAGCTAATCGATGTTTCTCTCTCATCGATGTTTCTAACTCTCTATCTCTCTCCCTTCCTCTCTGTAAAAAATTAATAAAATATATTTAAAAAAAAATACTGTGTCTGCAAGTTCTGGACATGCTAAACATGTAAGAGAAACTGACAACTTTAACATTATGCTTTTAACAATAAACATACATCTATAAATACAATTACTTTCAATATAATTTTCTAAATTAAAGTGACTACAAACTTATTGGAAATTGACTTATCAAACCTTATTATGATTTAAAGGAAAAGACACTGCAACTCTGACTATAGCCCATAGCTCAGGTTCTAGGGCAAGGATTCTCAACCTTAGCACTATGGGCATTTTGGCCTTAGATAATTCTTTACTGTGGGGAGGAGGCTTTCGCCTCTGTACTGTACACATCCTACATCCACTAGATACCAGCAGCTACCTGCCCACTGCACAACCAGTTTTCACAACCAAAATGTCTCTGACATTGCTAAATGTCATTTCAGGGGCAAAATCATCCTAGCTGATGAGCACCAATGTTCTGAATAGAAACTGTCTGGCCTTAAATTCTCATCCACTCTATTAGCTGTATGACAAGCTATTTAATCTCCCTGTCTCAGTTTCTCATCTGCAAAGTGGCATATTACAGTATCTACTTTATAGTTTTATTGTGGTGATTATGGCAAATAATCCATTCACTACAGAAATTGGCAAATAATAAAAAATTAGGGCTTTCATTTTTCAAAAGGCCAATTTAACAACACACTACTGACCCTCCCCTATTTAAAATTGTAAAGCTTCCCCATTCTGTTCTCAGCTTTCTCTATGCTCCTCATTTTTACTATATTATTCTCAAAACAGCACTAGTCACCATTTGACAGACCACCCATGCTATTTGTATTCATTATCCAACACCATGACTAGAATATAAAGTTTTATAAGGGCAGGAGGTTTTGTCACTTTGTTTTCTATAGTATCCCCAGAGCACAGTATAGGATCAAAATACTTTGTAAAATCAATGAATGAAACATAAAATATAAAAACAGAAACCTGAAGCTGTTTAAGATTCATTTTCCCAGATTATAGAAAAAGGTGGAGAAACTGTCTTTTTTTTAAGAGTACGTAATTAATTCTAGAGCACAGTTAAGAGTATTTTAAGATTATCTTGCTTACCACTATCCAGAAGAAACCCATACCATCCACTATTCTGAGGTGAATTGGAAGAAAAGCGGAGTGTATTTTCCAAAAGCTTAATGAGTGTTTACTATGCTATTTAAGAATATAATTACATTATTATTACTAGAATATAATGCTATCAGTATAGGGTGGGGGTAAAAGTAGGTCTATGGTTGTTAGTATTCGAAACAGAGTTTAGTCAGCAAAAGTTTTTCTTTTCTTTTTTTTTTTTAAGGAAAGTTTGACTTTTGGAGAGAGAAGGAGAGGAGGAAGGAAGGGAGGGAGAGAGGGGGAGATGGATATTGAGTCATCTTTTCTAAGTATGTATTTTAAAATTAATTTTTAGAGAGGAAAGGAGATGGAAAAAGAGAGAGAAACATTGATGTGAAAGTGCAACATCGATTGGCTGCCTTCTGTACACCCTGACGGGGGATCCAGCCTGCAACCTGGGCATGTGCCCTGACGGAGAATCAAACCAGCAACTTTTTGGTGCCCAGACAACGCCCAACAAACTAAGCCACATCAGCAGGGCTCAACAAAGGTTCTAATTGTGAATAAACAACAAATAAAAATTAATAATTTAGCATTTAAAAAAATTTATTGCCCTGGCTGGTGTTGTTCAATGGCTAGAGTATCAGCCTGCAGACCGAAGGGTCACAGGTTCAATTCCTAGTCAAGGGCATGTACCTGGGTTGCAGGTTTCATTCTCGGCCCTGTTTGGGGCACATGTGGAAGGCAACCAATCAATGTGTTTCTCTCACATCAATATTTCTCTCTTTCTTACTCCCTCTCCCTACCTCCCTTCCACGCTCTCTCTGGAAATCAATAGGAAAAATATCCTCAAGTGACAATTAACAAACAAACAAACAAACAAACAGTTTTATTGAGGTATCTGTCTTTTTTATTTTACTTTTAATTTATTGATTTAGAGAGACATCAATATGTTGTTCTAATTTATGCATTCATCAGTTGCTTCTTGTATGTGCCCTGACCAGAGGAGATCAAACCTGCAACCTTGGTGTATCATCAGGAACATGCTCTAACCAACAGAGCTACTCGACCAGGACCTATATTATTTTATTTTAATGAAATAACTTTGAATAGGGAATCCACAAAATTTTTAGATTTTTCAGTATTTAAAAGAAAGTTAAGCCCTGGCTGGTGTGTCTCAGTTGGTTGACTATCCCAGGCCCAGAGGGAGGTTGCTGGTTCAATTCCTGGTCAGGGCACGTGCCCAGGTTGTGGGCTTGATCCCTGGTAGGTGTCTAGGAGGCAGCCAACTGAAGTTTCTCTCTTACATCGATATTCCTCTCTCCCTCCCTCTCTCTCTAAAATGAATGAAAACATATAAAAAAAGAAAAAGAAATTAGCACCAGAGTAATTGTAATGCTTAGAAAATTAAACAATAAAAAACATAACAAAAAAAATTATTCAGAAGGAAAAACAAGAAGCACAAAATCAAATTGTTAACTTGTAGTGTACCTTGAGAGATTAATTACTACCTCTTTAATACTCAAATTCATTAGAAAAACTAAAACTAGTGTAGGCTACAAATTGCTAATTAGCATTTCCATTTCTATGAAGGGCATTTCAAACTTACATGGCAGTATGTCCTTATATCTGTTCTTTTTAACATTTTCTTCTTTTTCTCCAGTGGCTGTGGGATAAATCTTTTCTGTTCTGTATTTGGTAGACAATCTTCTTAATCGCTTAAAATACAAAAGAAAAAGAAAATTCAAGTTTAGAAAAACATTAATATTTTCAAATTTTTAATGATTTATAAATAATTCTTCACTGAATTTTGCTAACTCCAATTCCTCATAACTCATTTCCCAAAGTTTACAGTATCTCACCACCCCTTAATAATTAACCCCAAGGATGACTTTTACTAAGTGCAAACAAAAGATTAATATCACAAAGTAGCAATGAAAGAAAACTAGAATAACTTAGTCATTTTAGTTAAAGAAACCATTAATAAGCTGAATCAGAACACTTAACTCAGTCCTTAACTTATGCAAGTTATATTTGTTTTATTTTTTTAAAATATATTTTATTGATTTTTTTACAGAGAGGAAGGGAGAGAGATAGTTAGAAACATTGATGAGAGAGAAACATCAATCAGCTGCCTCCCTGCACATCTCCCACTGGGGATGTGCCCGCAACCAAGGTACACTTGGTTGCCCTTGACCGGAATCAAACTTGGGACCTTTCAGTCCGCAGGCCGACGCTCTATCCACTGAGCCAAACCGGTTTCGGCTCAAGTTATATTTGTTTTAATACGGAGTTTCAAAAACCAAGTTTTAAAACCATGCCGAGACTTCCCTTTGATGGCAGCGTAGGTAAGCGCCGCACTTGCCTCTCCCACAACCACATCAAAATCACAACTAAACTACAAAACAACTATCAGTCAGAACTACCTGAAATGTGGCTGAATGGAAGTCCTACAAATAAGGAATTAAAGCAGCAGCCCCATGGAGACTGGTAGAAGGGGTGAAGACATGAAATGGGCTAGATAAAAATTGTGAGGTATATCTCAGCTGCACAAATCCCTCCACCAGCGCCCCCACACCAGGGTTCCAGCGCCAGAAAGAGAAGTTCACATTACTTCTGGCTATAAAAACCAGGGGAATTAAGAATGAGGGAGACTGAGGGTGGCTGGAGTCCCAGGCAGTTCTTCTTAAAAGGTCTGCACAAAGATTTACTCTGACTCCCTCCTTCTGAGCTCCATTGCTGGGGCAACAATTTGAAAGACACCAGAGGTATATGGGAGGAACTGAACTGTCTGGCATCAGGGCAAGAGCTGAGGTGGGGGGTCAGCTTTCTCCCAGAAAGTTCTGGCAGAGTCCACTGTTCTTTTGATGAGCCCTCCCCGCAACAGAGCTGTCAGACAGGCATCTTATCTGAGACTCCATCAACCCTGCCCTGGTGATTAATATTTCAAATAACATCCAATTTTTAGGCCCACCAAGGCTGTTTCCAGTGGTTTTTCCATACAAGTGACTTGTTCTTGACTCATGCTTCAGATTTTCCTAAAATCTCTCAAACAAGTAGCATATGGCCTCAGTGTGCCCCATACCTCTTGCTAAGTGGCCCCAAGCCCTGCACTAGCAGCAGCAAGCCTGGGTTTGCAGCTGGGCCTTGCCAGGGCGCCAAGCCCAACACAAGTAGCAGCCACCTGCAGATCACTTTGTAGCTCATACTGAGTGGCCCTGGGCAGAACACAGGCAGAGGCTGACCTTGGCCTGCAATCTTCCAGGATGCCTCAGAGCCAGCACAGTCAGTCTCAAACCACACTGAAGCACCATAACCAAACCACCTCCCAAGCAACACACTCAAGGAGCAGACTCAGGGGCACCAGAGCCCACTGATCTTCTACAGTGGTGGAGCCAGTCTTGGCAGCTAATCAATCCCTTCCATTGAGGTGACAACAGAAAGCAATGCTAAACTACAACATGAGGCCGTACACAGCCCACACTGAGAGAGAGAGAGAGTGTGTGTGTGTGTGTGTGTGTGTGTGTGTGTAGGGGGGTGGGTACCTCAAGTGCCAAGCTTAGGTGATCAGGAAGACTGTGCCACTTGACCCTATAGAACACTTACTACATTAGGCCACTCTACCAAGCTAGGGGGACATATAATAGTTTTACCTAAAACATAAAAACAAACACAGGGAGGCTGCCAAAATGAGAAGACAAAAGACTCAAGTTAAAGAACAGAACAAAACTCCGGAAAAAGAACTAAACAAAATGGAGACAAGCAAACTATTAGGTGCAGAGTTCAAAGCACCGGTTATAGGGATGCTCAATGAAGAATAGATGAATTCAGTGAGATCTATAATAATAAAAGTATAATATGCTAATTAGACCGGACAGCGGAACGGCCTTCCAGATGCAGTCGGGGTTATGAGGGCCGAACCCCTTACACAAATTTCGTGCATTGGGCTTCTAGTAGGAAACATAAAACAGAGCAGAAAACATAAAAAAGAACCAGTCAGAAATGAGGCCCAGTGGGTGTGGCTCAGTGGTAGAGTGTGTACCCATGAAACAGGAGGTCATGGTCATGGTTCGATTTGGGGTCAGGGCACATGCCTGTATTCCGGACTCGATCCCCAGTAGTGGGTGTACAAGAGGCAGCTGATCAATGATTCTCTCTCGTCACTAATGTCTCTCTCCTCTCCCCACCTTCCTCTCTGAAGTCAATAAAAATACATTTAAAAAGAAAGAAATGAGGATACACTAGCTGAAATGAAGAATACATTACAGGGAATCAACAGTGGAGTAGACAAAGCAGAGGATCAAATCAGAGATCTGTAAGATAAGTAGAAAACATCCAATCAGAACAGCAAGAAGAAAAATGTAAAAAAAAAATTTTTTTTTAAAATGAAGATAGTATAAGCAACCTCTGGGACAATTTCAAGTATGCCAACATTCCCATCAAAGTGATGCCAGAAGGAGAAGAGAAAAAGTAAGAAATTGTAAGCCTATTTGAAAAAACAATGACAGAAAACTCCCCTAACTTGATGAATGAAATAGACATACAAGTGCAAGAACCATAAAGAGTCCCAAACAAGATGAACACAAAGAGGCCCACACCAACACACATAAATAAAATGTAAAAGATAAGGACAAAAAGAATCATCAAGCAGCAGAAGAAAAGCAGTTAGTTACCTGCAAGGGAACTCCACTAAGATGTCAGCTGACTTCCCTAAGACTGTCAGTGTGGCAAGGATGGTGGCCATGGTTCTACTCTATGCCTCTGATCTGCTGCTGCTGTCAGGGGCCCATAAGGCAGAGGTCTGTGCTAGTAAGCCTGGAGAGGCTTGCTCATTTCCCTGAAAGGATATCTATAATTATGCTGATGCGAACATGGCACATCTTCTGGAACAGTGGAAGAAAGATGATGACCTAGAAGTAGGAGACCTCCCAGAGCACAAAAGACCCTCAGCATCTCTGGACTTCTCACAGATATCCCAGGCAAGCCCAAGACCATATTTAAAATGATGCAGAAAGGGAAGTTTCTCATGTTTGTCACCATATCAGGAAGCCCCAGGGAGAAAGAGAGGGAGGAAATCACCAGCCTCTGGAAAGGCAGCCTTTCTAATGCCAACTATGACATCCAGACATTCATCATGGATCAGACCCTGCCATCTGTATGCTGTGTGATGGGAGCTATGCCTAGGAGATCAAGGACTTTTTCGTCAGTCAGAGCAGGGGTGCTGATGTCACTCTGGAGGGACAGGTGTCATCAGCAAAGGAGGAAGAGGCAAAGAGAAAAAACAAAGCAAAAAAAATGGCAAGGAGAAGGAGGGAGACCCAAAATCTCAGTTTTCAAAGGAAGGCAATGGAGCTGGAAATAAACAAGAGACCTGTAACAGGGCTGCTGTGGCCTCTGCCTGGTATTCATGGGACAGAGCTCAGTCAGAGCCAGTGGGGTGGGCGTGGGAATCCACACACTGGAGAGAATTCTAGTTTTCTCTAGAGAGAACCTGCCACATGACCACTCTGTGGTCAGAGCAAGAATTACTATTGAAAGGCTTCAAGTAGGAAGACAGGTTTTGTATTAACATTGGACACTGCCAAATTCAGATTTCCTATAAAATCACTTTACATGAAAATCTGACTGTTGCTTTTTCCTATTTAAATTTGGGGGATTCTTGCCTGGCCAGTGTGGCTCAGTGGTTGAGCACTGAACCATGAATGTCAGTTCAATTCCGGTAAGGGCCCATGCCCAGGTTGCGGGTTCAATCCCCAATGGGAGGCATACATGAGGCAGCCAATTGATGATTCTCATCACTGATGTTTTTCTCTCTCTGTTCCTCCTCTCTCTTTCTGTTAAAAGCCGCGACCCTTTAATACAGTTCCTCATGTGGTGACCCCCAACTTCATTGTTACCAATTGAACATAATTAAGCATAGTGATTAATCACAAAAACAGTATGTAATTATATATGTGTCTTCCGATGGTCTTAGGCGATCCCTGTGAAAGGGTCGTTCGACCCCCAAATGAGTCGCGACCCACAGGTTGAGAACTGATGTAGACACACATTAAGACTTGATTTAATCAAATCAGGCTCTTCACACTGCAAAAAAACATCATTTCTGCCGAAACCGGTTTGGCTCAGTGGATAGAGCGTCGGCCTTCAGACTGAAAGGTCCCAGGTTCGATTTCGGTCAAGGGCATGTACCTGGGTTGCGGGCACATCCCCAGTGGGAGATGTGCAGGAGGAAGCTGATCGATGTTTCTCTCTCGTCGATGTTTCTAGCTCTCTCTCTCCCTTCCTCTCTGTAAAAAATCAATAAAATATATTAAAACAAACAAACAAACAAACAAAAAAACCATCATTTCATTACTGTGAAACTAAAACTTGCCAAGGGAACACTGCATGGAACTCTGGTATTTAAATACCCAATCAGGATGACAGGATGTGTAAATCTCACATCTTCAAAAAATGCAGAGAACAGAAAATAATGTAACTTGGAGATCTTAAGTATTTCCTTTGAATTTCTTGGAATTAAAGAGAACTCCTCAGACCACTTTACTCAATTGTTAGGCAGTCTATGAAGTTCAGGGATCCTGTTCTGTGTCCTTATTTAGGAAACAGTATGCTGGTTATGAGGTTCCTATGTCCTTCTTAATGTGACAATTTTAAAAGGTGTAAATTGGGAATCAGCCGAGTCCTTCTCAGAGAGTGGCATAACCTCATTTCATTTATAAACATGTTTCTTTTATAAAATGCCTAAATTTGTGGCATTTCTGTATTGTATTCATATGATCCCCTACCTGTTAATGTCGGATTTTGCTGTTAAAAGTTATGGAATTTATAAACAAGTGTCATTTTTAAGAACTAAAATTGTTTGTAAAAACCTCCCACTGTGATTTTTAACAAAATAGCGTATGTACATGGTTAGAAAATGCCATTGTTAAAGAAGGGTACTGCCCTAACCAGTTTGGCTCAATGGATAGAGCCGAGGCCTGTGGACTCCAGGATCCCGGGTTCGATTCTGGTCAAGGGCATGTACCTTGGTTGCGGGCTCATCCCCAGTAGGGAGTGTGCAGGAGGCAGCTGATCGATGTTTCTCTCTCATCGATGTTTCTGACTCTCTATCCCTCTCCCTTCCTCTCTGTAAAAAATCAATAAAATATATATTTTTAAAAAAAAGAAGGGTACCAAATGGGAAGGTCTGTGCCTAACCACTGCTGCCACAATTGTCTCAGATGAAGCTGCTATTAATGTTTCCAAAAACACATATTTACCAGCTTGGAAAAATAAAGAAATGTTAAAGTGTCTTCTTTACGAAGAAGGAAAAAAAAGATTAAAAATATGAACAATAAAATGGCAGTGAGTACACATCTATTAGCAATTGAATCTGAAAAAACAAAGGAAGAAACAGAGATAACAGAGAACATTTTGACAGTTGCCAAATGGGAGGGGGTTGGAAAAGGTGAAGGGGTTAAGAAGTACAAATTGGTAGTTAACAAAATAAACTGATGAACAAAATAGATCCAGAGACACTGAAAAAACAATAACAACAAATTGGTAGTAAAAAAAAATAGTCATAGAGATGTAAAGTACAGCATAGGGAATACAGTCAATAATATTCTAATAACTATGTTAGCAGATGGGTACAAAATTTATCAGAATAATTATTTAGTAAATTATGTAATGCCTAATCCCTGGGATGTACAACTGAAACTAATATTAATAATGCATATCAACTCTAAAAGAAAATTAAAAAGAAATGGTTTAAAATTAAAAAAAACAAATAAAACTATGCCTAAACGATTATGTATAATTTTCTTTATTCTGTCTTAAACCTTGAGCACTAATGATTGTGCCAGGCTCGTTCTAAAGCATAAGCTAATAATTACTTATAAGACACTACAAAACAAAGTTCTTTCACATACTGAATTGGAAATGTCCAACAAAGACCAATTCTGCTTATTCACTGCATTACAGAAGTGGTTTGTGAGTTAGTGACAAATTCTTACCACATATGGCAGAAGGGGATGTTCTATGGGCTGGAATATTTCTGCGTGTCAGTAATACACTTCCTGCTTTCAGAAGCACTGAAAGTCAGCATTGTGAATTGTTTAAATGCACTGCTGAACTACATTGCTGAAATTTAATTTCAAAGGAGCCTACTTTCTCCCAGGCTTAAAGACATATTGAAGGTATTCTGGTTTTACTATTCAACAAATTATCAAATACAAATGAAATGAAAAACTCTAGTAACATTTTAACTTTTTCACCATTTTACTTTTGCTACTTGTAATGCTGATATTTAAGCAACTGAGACTATTATGTCTATATTTTTTTAAAAAATCATAGAACTTTCAAGATTCTTAACTTAATCTTGTTATAGTTTTAACATATAGCAGTTGAAATAATCTTACAAATAGGCACTTACATATAAAATAGTGAGCCTTTAGGTTTTCTTTGAAAAACTAATAAACTTTATCACCACAATCGTAGAGGCCCAAAACAAGAATACACTTTTTTCCCTTTAAGATGAAAAAAATGCCAAAGTAAAATTCCCCACATTTAAGATGCTGCTTTCTTTGGCAAAGTTCTCAAAGTGTAGTAGGGAGGGAAATTATATCTAAAAGTAAATGAACTGTTGGTGAGGGTACGGGAAAACCAAGAACTTCATTAAATGCTAGTAACAAAGAACATTTTAGCATAACCTTAGAAAGGTGATTTGGCAATTACAAATAAACATGACCCCTTAAACCAGGAATTGTACTTCTATAAATTTGTCCTCTAGATAAACAGCACACACAGGAAGTATGTATGTACAAAGTTACTTATTGCAGCATCCTCTATAATAGACGCTTATTATGCTAAGTGTCTGGTCGTTCATTCAACCAATCAAAGCATAATATGCTAATGATATGCTAAGGCCACTCAACCGCTCACTATGACATGCACTGACCACCAGGGGGCAGACACTCCAACCAGTAGGTTAGCTTGCTGCTGGGATCTGATCAATCAGGACTGGGGACTGGAGCCCTCCTGCAGTCCCTCCCTGGCTGGCCAACCTCCCACATCCCCCTCCCAAGGCCAGCAGGCGGACATCCCCAAGGGGTCGCAGACTGCGAGAGGGCGCAGGCCAGCCTGAGTACCACCACCCCAAAGTACACGAATGTCGTAATCAATAATCGAGATAACTATGTATAAGGCCACCAACCACTCTGTAAAGTACATCACTTTGCTATACATCTGAAACTGCTATAGAATAATACTGAATATAAACTGTAATTGGAAAATAAAATTTTAAAAAGACATTTTCAATTAATTTTACCTTTAAAAGTATTGAAAAAAAATCAGATAAACCCCTTTAAATAATTTCATTCGTATCTCAGCGTTTCTGTTCTAAAAGACAGGAACTATGACAGTTTTAATTTTAGCCCCACACATATAAATCCTCCAATGGGTCTATCATCTTCAAGATAAACTACCAATTCCTTAGTTTAAATACAACATATTTTGAATGTTTCCCGTCTAATTTCCTAGCTTTTTTTTTAATAGCACTCTCTTAGAGTTTGATGCTTCAGCCCTATAGAATTACCAACACCACAAGCACTCCTCCACCCTTTTACATCAGAGTTTCACGATTTTTACTCATGTTGATGAGTTAATAGGACTCTGGCTAGGGTGCTATTTCCTTTCTGAAGCTTTTCTTAAACCACCCCTCTTAACCACCCCTCAGCCTCCAGCAGAGTAGTCAATACTAGATTGCTCTATTACCACCTGTGAAAAGTATATCAGTAATTGTCTATCTCACCAACCAGACTATAAAACTGACGGCAGACATTGGACTATCTTATTGGACTTTATAAACCAGTATGTAATGCAATACAAATCACACTGAAAGGGTTAGTTAGCTAGCTTAATTAGAAAGGTTTGCCGAGTTTTAGGAATGAGGAGGGCCCATAGGAGAAGAATACATAAATGGAGACTGGAAGACACCAGGGTGCTTATCTTCCTTATACAGAGGATAGAGAAATGCCACAGGAAGAAGGGGTCCAGGCAGATGGAAACATTTCTGGCCTGAGGAATAAAACAGCCATAAACCTAGGACAGACAGGGGTATCTGGCCTGAGCAATTAAAGTGACCATAAGTTAGACCAAAAGTAGCCCTGACCTGAGCAGCTGGGAAAGCTGTAAGATAAGGTTTTCTATGCCAGCACAACTAGGAGAAAACCGTAAGATAAATCAAAAGTGACTCCAACAAGCAAGATAAGGGGGTGAGAAAATGGGAGACACCACGTGGGCTTTGAGCTTTGAAACTAATTCTATGTAACAGAATGACCAAAGAGGAAAACGTGTGTGCGTGTGTGTTTGTATGTGTGTCCCAAATTAAGGAAAGGAACCAATTAAAAAAGGTCAGATTCAAACAAAGAACTGCAGCATATATAAACTGGAGACAAAGGGACATGAGGCAGGGGATTTTTTAAATTTTCCCATTAGAGAAAGAGAAAGCAGGCTTTTCCCATTGGGGACACCCCTGCCCAGATGGATTTTGTATCTGCTTCCAAAAAACTTCTACATTTTGTATTAAAGAAGCCTTTTTGTCTGTGAGTTTATTCTTCAAACTTCATGAGGACAAGGACCCACAGGAAGAAAAGTCTGCACTCCGAACCCCATGTTTCAACATTAAAAATGGGTAAATTTAAAAATTATTTGAGCCTTCTCAGACAAGTCACAGAGATGTCTCTAATATTAGAATTTTTGATGCAAACAAAAACTGAGTTTAATATTCAGTTTCAAAATTCCAAACAAATTATTTTCACTTTGTCTCTTAAAAGACAAACATTTTATTCCTTTAAACCTAAATCAGTAAACAGAGTCAAAGGCCTCTAAAAGTCACACGCAATACGACTTTTCTTTAAGGTACCCTTTGTGTGTCAAGATTTAAGTTCTTTAAAATAGTAGAAGTTTCACTGTTTATCTAACAACCAAAGCTAATGAGAACATGTTTTGTGATGTTTATTGAATCTCTCTAAACAGCTGTCTAATGTATTGTCCACTGAGTGTCTCATGGGCATCACAAACCTCCAAATAGTACCACCATTCAACAGTTACTCAAGGCTAGGAATCATTCCTTCACTTACCTCCCCCTCACCCCAGATATCCAATCTATCAGCAAACTGTGTTAGCTTCCTCTCTAAAATAGATCTAAATTTCATCAAGTAACTGAACAGACTTAGAATTCAGAACACATTAGGTAGAGACAAGTATTAAATTTAACTGTTGGCTAGATTTTAAGTCAAGACAAAGAAAAGAAAGGGACACCAAAAGAAATAGAGCTAAAATGGAAATTAAGCCAACTCAAATTCTTTTTGGGCCAAAACCGGTTTGGCTCAGTGGATAGAGTGTCGGCCTGCGGACTGAAAGGTCCCGGGTTCAATTCCAATCAAGGGCATGTACCTCGGTTGCGGGCACATCCCCAGTAGGAGATGCGCTGGAGGCAGCTGATCGATGTTTCTCTCTCATCGATGTTTCTAACTCTCTATCTCTCTCCCTTCCTCTTTGCAAAAAATCAGTAAAATATATTTTTTAAAAAAATTCTTTTTGGAATAAGATGGGATATACATAAATTAAATATTGGAGCTCAAGACTTCTCATGCTCTGTTACTAGTCCACACACTACTGCCCCAAATTCCTCAATGTCAAAACACTTAAACAGTATGAGTTTCATAAGACAATACTTTTAGTAAATATGCACACAATATACAAATCTTAAACTGTACCTTAAAAGGAAATAAAAATAGAATTACTTTAAGCCTAAGAGTTATAATAGGCAAAATATAACAATAACTAATCCATAAAATGCATGCTTTTGCTATTGCTCTGAATATTTTCTGAGGCAATCTGGAATTTTAATGGGGGGGGGGTGGCACATAGTTGGCATTCAATAGTAACTATTAAATGAATAAATTCATCTGGTTTGATAACTGAAATATTTAATTGTCCTACATCACAAAAGCCACTCAATCTAATACTACTAAGTTAACCCTACCACACAAATTGCATAATTATTAAACTAAAATAAAGTCTGTGTAAAACCCAAATAGCAACAAGTAGTAAAAGCAGAGTACAATTTCCACCAAAAGCATACTCTCTCTGACTGTTCTTAAATCTTTAAAAACATATTTATATAAAAATAAGAGGCCTGGTGCATGAAATTCATGCACTGGTGGTGGAGGGGGCGTCTCTCAACCCAGCCTGTGTCCTCTCACAGTCCGGGACCCCTCGCTCCTTATCACCTGCCTGCTTACTGCTCCCTAACCCTTGGCTCGCTGCTCCTTAGTGCTGCAGCGAAGGTTCCTGCCACCTCCCCTGCACTTGCCAGCCATAAGCCTGGCTTCTGGCTGAGCAGCGCTCCCCCTGTGGGAGCACACTTACCACCAGGGGCAGCTTCTACATTGAGCTGTCATTCCACGCATCATAGGGACTAGTCATTTCACCATTCAGTCCATTTGCATATTAGCATTTTATTATATAGGATATGCATACCTCTAAATAATGTTACAAGCAGCTAAAATAACCAAAGGATCTATCAACTATGCAATTGCAGCACCCACCTCTGATTACAAAATATGACACTCTCCTCCCAAAATTCATATTTTTATCTTTGCTCACATTTTACCTACTGCTGCATAACAGACTAACTTGCCTGCCATTCTTGTGCAGAAAAGCATGGTTGTGAATTCTCATATGAAGCTAAGTCAGGACTGATGTTAAAAGAACATAATTTGAAGTAAATAGGGGACAATCTTATGGGCCTTTGGGTAACAAATGATTTTTTTCTTTGTTCATGTTGATTTCAATGCTTTAGTTATTTTCCTAGTAGTCTGCCAAGCAAACTCCTTGCTTTCTTCTAGCTCAATATAGAAATCATCCTGCTGATTGTGATTGAAACATTTCCTGAGACTAGCACTAGCAACCATCAGCTCCATCTTCCACTTCCTCCAAAAATGCTTCTTCATCTCTAACCACAGCTCTTCAAATATACCTCTAATATAGGACATATCCCAATGTACAATAATTACTCATATATGCACATAGTGTCCCTGATAGAGCATGAATTCCCTGAAGATCCAGGCCCTACCTTCTTTTTCTACTATACCAGCTAGTACCAGCAAATAGCATCAATAAACTGTTTAGGTCTTCTCAGGTGGTAATGCTCAGTTCAGAGAAAACGGATGCAAATCAGAATTGACCAGTATATTTAAGAAACTATTTCCTCTCCCCTCTTACACTTCATTACTACTTCACATGAGTCAGAGCACAATGAAATGCTCTGAGTCAGAAAAGTGGGGATTCAATTCCATCAATCACTAGCAAAAGAGGTCTCAACACAGTAGTTTTATAATCCTCCCTGAATGAGTGCAGTATTAGACTTTAATTTAGAGAATTTATTTCTAAATAAAATTTTGTTCTATAAACATATTTAAAAACAAATATGGGGAAGCATAAAAACTAAAAAGAAAAAGGTAATATAAAAATTTCACAAGTTTTATCAACAGTCTAGACAACAAGCAGATGCTTTCTTTCCTTTTCTTAAAGCTCCTGTTTTGATTGGGAAAAAAAGTATTTCTGTATAGTGTTTTCTAAGATCAAAATAAGTTAGGAGGTATAACCCAAGTTTATCTCCATGCTATATTATTTGGAAATAAGAAAAGTGTTCCTGGTTTTAATTATTTTATTTCCATTTGTTCCTATTCACAAAGTCATCACCTTCTCTTTCATCCTTTTCATCATCATCTTTATCTATTTAATGCCCCTCTAACCATTTAACTCATGAAACCAGTGGTTCCACAATTTCCAAGTCTATCTAGCAAATTGTTCAGAAATTCTGAAATCTGGATATTAAAACTATGGTTCCTGACTATGCCACCTTTCATCTTGTTTGGTGTCTTGATTTAAGAATAGAAAAGCACTATAATCCCTTTAGCCTTCAGACTCCATTGCCAAAACCAGACTCTCAAAAGTAGTCCAAAGTGCATCGCTGGTGTGGCTCAGTGGTTGAGCGTCGAACTATGAACCAGGAGGTAACAGTGTGATTCCGGGTCAGGGCAAATGCCAAGATGCGGGCTCTATCCCCAGTGTGGGGCATGCAGGAGGCTGCTGATCAATGATTTTTTTTCCTGATCATTGAATGTTCCTTGCACATCTCCCACTGGAGATGTGCTCGCAACCCAGGTACATGCCCTTGACCGGAATCGAACCCTTCAGTCCGCAGGCCAACGCTCCATCCACTGAGCCAAACCGGCTTCGGCTATTTTTTAAAAAAGTAGTCCAAAGCAATCCATCACTAATCTCATTCCTTCATATGCATGTAAACATAAAGTAAAATTGAGACTATTAAGTTCCAGTTTTAACATATTAGTATCAACTGTCCAACTGAAAAATAAAGCAAAGAAGCCTCCCAAGTTAATAGTATGCATGCAGAATTCAAATTTATCTTTGCCAAAACAAATATAGCACAGGAAGAGTCACTTTTGCATTTTGAGAGCTCAATACATACATATTTACCACTATATGGAAATAAATGATGGTTTGCTTGGCCAGACTACCACAAAGCTGTGGTCAACAGACCAAACTTTTTAAGAGAAACTTACACTTCCTGGTGAACCATTAACCCCTGAATCCTCTGAAAACATTCTGAAAGTACTTTATGAAGTTACTAATAACCTCTAAAAAGCATCTAAATCTCAAAACCACATCATATAGTTTTCTTTTTAAAACACAGATGAGTACTTAACTCCTTTCTTAGATTTAGATTCCATTGAAACAACTGTCTCTTAATTCTTCTCTCACACCAGCCAATGAGGCCTTTCTGGTTCCTCTTCTTACAAGCCTCTACATTGGTGCTCTCTGGAACTGTTCTCTCTTCAGATTTTATCTTTTAGCAAGTTTCTCTTCTCCCTATTGTGCCTTTAACTTTTACATTTCTGAGTATCCCAAAATCTCTACTTCTAGTCCTGACTTTTCAGTTCCAGTTCCAAATTCAAACTGCTTACTGAACATACCAACAGAAATTAAAACCTAAATAGAGAAAAATAAATTCATCTCGTTTTTCAAGTGCTTCTAGGTCCCTTTTTATTTTCATGGCACTCCTGCCCTCCTTATCCATTCAGGCTTAAAACCTCCTCGTAGCTTTGGACTTTCCTCCCTTATTATCTAGGCACTTGCTTCCCCTCACATCCAATAAGTTTCAAGTTCTGATTAGTCCATCTTAGTAAACATCTCCCGAACCTGGCCCTCACTTTCTAGTCCCGCTGCCCTACAAGAAAGACAATTGTTTTAGTATAGAATCATAGGTAACAATTTTCTTTCAATAACATTGTCATTTGAATTAAAAATAAAAAGACTGAAGAAACACTAGCCCTGGCTGGTGTGGCTCAGTTGGTTGAGCATTGTCCCATGCACCTAAAAGGCCTTGAGTTCGATTCCAGGTAGGGTACATAACTAGGTTGCAGGTTTGATCCCTGGTTGGGATGCATATGGGAAGCAACCAATGTTTCTCTCTCACATCAATGTTTCTTTATCTCTCTTCCTTTCTCCCTCCCTCCCTCTCTAAAAATCAGTAAAAACATATACTAAAAAAGAAAAGAATCCATGTGTCAAGGAATAGAGTCAGAAGAAATGCATTTATATTCATTAAATCGTGTAAGTATCCTATACCACACCTACCATAGAGCAGGCCTTTAAATATGTGAAAACTGAAATGAGTATATAAGATTTATTAATAGATGAGGAATTTTAAAAATTAATTTATTTTCTAACTACACTTGACATACATTATATTAGTTTTAATTATATAACACAATGATCACATTTATATACCTTATGAAGTGATCACCTTATTAAGACTAGTACCCATCTGACACCATACATAGTTATTACAATATTATTGACTATATTCCTTATGCACAGATGAGGAATTTAAGGAAAAATTATAATTAGCTACCTCAGATTAGCTGAACTGTTCTTGAAACTAGAAAATACCAAAATATATTTATTTGTACATTCAAATACTGCCAAATTTCTTTGTCCTTAATGAAGATTTTGATCCCTTTTTGTGTATATTCTAGAATTTGGTACTATACCTGAGTAGGATACTTAAGATTACATTTCATTACCAG
>NW_006299390.1:4613786-4616918 GCF_000327345.1 Myotis davidii | reverse complement strand
TTACGCTTCCTGCACTTCCTCAGCCCCTTAGCTTCCCAGATAAGATCTAGGGAGTGTTATAAGGTCAAGCCTAATTATGCTAAGCCCCTTAGCTTCCCAGATAAGATCTAGGGAGTGTTATAAGGTCAAGCCTAATTATGCTAAGAGGACTGTGCCCTCTAAGCTAGGACTTGTTTGTGACTTTGCCAGCAGGTCAGTCCGAGGCTTAACCCTATATATCAGTTTCCCACAGACTGTCATTGATGTTCTCCCCAATCTTTCCATTATCAATCTACACAGAGATCAGAATCAAGTCTAAACTGTAATATTTCCAAAAGCTTAAAAGTTACCTGGCAAACTACAGTAACTTTATAGGCTATGTTTTTGTACGTTCCCAAATTCCCAGGTCTAGTAACACATAAAGCATTGCTATTAAGGGATATGCTGTGCCATTTCTTTCTATCAGTGCATAAATATGTTCTTTGTTTAATATAAAGTATTTATGTTTTCAAGATATAAAAAAGTAAGGGTAATAAAGAATCTACTTTGACATAGCATTTTCACTTTTCAAAAAGAAAGAGACCAAGCAGTGATAAAATCAAGATAGGTTGCCAAACTTTTGTCTGTAGAATTGTTTTAAATTCTCAATAGAACAGAAAGTGGCAATTCCTCAAAAGATTAAATATAGTTATCATATGACCTAGCATTTCCACTCCTAGGTATATATACCCAAGAGAACTGAAAACATATAGCCACAGATAAACTTGTACACAAATGTTCATAGCAGCGTTATTCGTAAGAGCCAAAAAGTAGAAACAACTCAAATGTCCATCAACTGCTGAATAAAACAAAATGTGGTATATTCATATAATAGGATATTATTGGGGCATAAGTACTAATATAGGGTATCCCCCAAAACTTCTGTAACTCTAACTGAGGACCAGGAAGACTGAAAATAAATGTATTAAACCTGAACCTGGGTAATTAAGAAAATATATGTCCTTAAAAGTTTTAGTATATTTCTCTGGAGAAATGAATTGGAGGTTATATTTGATACCAAACATTCAGATTCCTTGCAAAAAATATTTCATTCTAACACTGTTATAGAATTGGTCCTGAAAAGCCAGACCTCCACTACTACAAAGATATGCATACCCCAAGAGCATGATTTTTGTCCTTATATATATATCTCTTTGTAATAATGATAAGCAGTGCTACTCTTTCATACAACATGTGAAATCAAACAAACAAAAAGCCCATATCTCAATCATAATAAAAACTAGTACCTATCTATTTACATACAATTTTCAAGATTTCTACAGTATTTAAAAAGCACAAACTCATGATCTAGATATTTTTCATAGCTAAAAATAATGTATAAATGTAACCTAGAATGGGTTTCTAAACTATTTTAAAAATGGGCAAAAGACCTACCTAAATAGACACTTTTCCAAAATAGAAGAGAGTCAGATATCAAGTTATACTAAAAAGCCACTGTAATCAAAACAGCCTGGTTCTGACACAAGAACAGACATATAGATCAATGTAACAGAACAGACACCAGAAATCGACCCAAGCAATTACCCTCAATATTTGACAAAGGAGGCAAGAGTATACAATGGAGTCAAGAGAATCCCTTGAATAAATGGTGTTGGGAAAATTGGACAGATATATGCAAAAAGTGAAACTAGACCACCAACTTACACCATACACAAAAATAAACTCAAAATGGATGAAAGACTTAATTAAGTTGGGAAACCATAAAGATCTTAGAAGAAACCATAGGCAGAGAAATCTCAGACATTTCTCATAGCAATATGTTTACAGATACATCTCCAAGGGCAAGGAAACTACGGAGAAAAACAAATGGGACTACATCAAAATAAAAAGCTTCTGCACAGCAAAAGAAACCATCAACAAAACGAAAAGGGAGCCCACTGTATGGGAGAACATATTTGGCAGTTACATCTGATAAAGGGTTAATATCCAAAATATATAAGAAACTCATACAACTTAACAAAAGGAAGACAATCCAATTTAAAAATGGGCAAAGGACCTAAATAGACACTCCCCAAAGTGGACATACAAATGCCCAAGAGACGGATGAAAAAATGCTCAAAGTCACTGATTATCAGACAGATGCAAATTAAAATGACAATAAGATACTACCTTTCACCTGTCAGAATGGCTACCATTAACAAATCAACAAATGACAAGTGCTGGTGAGGATGTGGAGAAAAAGGAATCCTCAGTGCACTGTTGGTGGGAATGCAGACTGGTGTAGCCACTGTGGAAAATGGTATGGAGAATTTTTGAAAGTAGAATGAAGATATTAAAAACTGACCTCACTACATTACATAAGGAAATACTATGCAGCTGTGACAGAAAAGGAAGTCTTACCTTTGTGACAGTATGGAGGGACCTGGAGAGTATTATGCTAAGCAAAATAAGCCAGTCAGAGAAAGACAAGTATCACATGATCTCACTAATATGGGGAATCTAATGAACAAAATACATCCAGAGACAGGGAAGCATGGGACAGACTGTGGAGGCTCCGAGTGAAGGTGGAAGAAGATGGGCGGGTGGGAAGAGATCAAACAAAGAACTTGTATGCATATATGCATAATCCATGGACACAGACAGTATGGGGGGGGGCAGAGGATAGGCTAGAAGAGGTCAATGGGGGGAAAAGGATACATATGTAATACTTTTAACAATAAAGATTTTAAAATAAGATATTTTAGAATCCATAAATCGAAATAAGCCAAAATTTTAAATAAAAGATGTGACAGTGTGACAATTTTCCAAACCATGGTCAAACTCTAAAGAGAATTTACTAGTATTTTGCCCAGCAGAAACTTTACTGAGACACAAAGAAGGTATGGTCAATCTGTATAGTAATCTTGAAGGAAAAATAAGTAATTTTAGCTAATTGTAAGAACAATTAATTAAAATGAAATTATGAAGTCACATTAACTATCCTATATGATGATAACACTTTACTTTGAAAATGCATCACAAGCATTGTTCCATTATGATTGTTAAACTTTCATAAACTGGCGCTTCTCTTTGTGTTAAAGATGGATATGTAGAAACACATGTAGAATCTTTATGATATAAAAAACTATTAACTCAACAACAAAAAAATGCAAT
>NW_006299390.1:4605509-4613663 GCF_000327345.1 Myotis davidii | reverse complement strand
GAAAATCAAACCAAAACAACAAAATATCACCTGGCACCCATTACAATGGTTATTTTTTTAAAAAGTGTTGGTGAGAATGTGGAGAAATTGGTGGACTGTTGGTGGACATATAAAATGGTGCAGCCACTATGAAAAACAGTAAGTCAGTTCCTAAAAAAAAAAAAAATTAAAATTTGAATTACCATATGACCCAGTTATTCCACTTCTGGGTATATACTGAAAGAATTGAAAGTAAGGTCTCAAAACAGATATGTGTACACTCATGTTCATAGCAACATTATTCACAATAGCTAAGAAGTGGAAGCAACTCAAGTACCCATTGATGGACAAATGGAAAAACAACTGTGGTTTATACATACAATGTAATATTATTCAGCCTTAAAAAAGAGGGAAATTTTACACGTGCTACAACATGAATGGACCTTGAAAACATTATGCTAGTTGAAATAAATCAACCACAAAAAGATAAATATTGTATGACTCCACATTTAAATGAAGTATCCAAAGTAGCCAAAGTCATAGAGATAGAAAGTAGAATGGTGGTTGCCAGGACCTGGGGAGAGCAGAGAAATGGGAGTACTTTAATGGGTATGAAGTTTTACAAGATGAAGAGTTCTAGAAAATGGGTGTACAACAATATGAATGTACTTAACAATACTGAACTGTACACTTATAAATGATTAAGATGTTAAGTTTTATGTTATATGCATTTCACCACAATTAAACATTCCTTTTAAAAAAGGAAAATAAAGCCAGTATAGTTGTTTACATAGAAATTAAATATCCTATCAAGTATAGTAAGGGGAACCAGCTGGTTGTGGGTGCCATAAAAGTATCTCAGATTACCAGGCTACACACCATCCATATAACATTAGATAGCTTTGCTCTACTCATAACTATTAAGATTTTTTTTAATCTATTTTTTCAGTTTGCTGACATACTGGGTCCAGACATTTACAGTAAAAGAAAAAAGTAAGCCCAGATGGTGTAGCTCAGATGTTGAGCGTCGACCCATGAACCAGGAGGTCATGGTTGATTCCTGGTCAGGGCATATGTCCATCCGGGTTGCAGGCTTGATCCCCAGTAGCAGGCGTGCAGGAGGCACCCGATCGATGATTCCTGTCATTATTGATGTTTCTATCTCTCCCTCTCCTTTCCTCTGAAATCAATAAAAACATATTTTTTAAAAAGTAAGATTTAATTATCACCTTCATGAGAATGACTAGTCTCATCATTTTCTCCTAACCCTGTGGTCAGCAAACTGCGGCTCGCGAGCCACATGCGGCTCTTTGCCCCATTGAGTGCAGCTCTTCCTAAGCCTTAGGAGGACCCTAAGTAAGTTAATAACAATGTAACTACCTATATAGTTTAAGTATAAAAAATTTGGCTCTCAAAAGAAATTTCAATCGTTGTACTGTTGATATTTGGCTCTGTTGACTAATGAGTTTGACGACCTAACCTATCCTATATACCAGGTACTCTTTTAGGTCCTACAGATACAGTGGTGACCAGGACAAAAATCCCAGTCTTCATGTAGCATACAAAAATTTCAAAAGTACATGCTAGTCATAAGTATTTTTCATTTCTGCCTTTTATACCCACATGTTTATACATTTTATCTTATCACTACAACCAATGCTGCCACTCAAGATTGTAATTCCCTGTCTGCCCGAGGTGATTTTTTATATTTCTATGTATTCCCCCATAGTACCTAATGTCTTCCAAGCATCATATATTCAATAAAGCATGGCAAGCCTTTTGGACATAATGGGCACTGATTACCACATTCAGAACATCAGTCAGAGAACTAGCACCTTACAATCACAGTTATAACACATTCAGTTCCATAAGTTGAGATGATATAGTTTGTATGAACTTAAAATGCTACTTGAAATTTGATCTTTGTAGTTTACATATGAAACTGGTAAAGTGTAATTTAAATAATTTATCTAAAGCAGTATCTCCTTGTCCAAAATAACTAACTCAAGACATTTCATATCCTTAGGGATGAGATAGACATGTGTGCTTATGTATACATACACACACATAAACATGTTAAATTTACTGTTTTTAAAAAATTATATAAATAATTCATGCAGATGCTAAAATATTCAAACCATACTGACAAGTTGTGTCATGGATTCCCAAGACCACCTTCAGGTTTGCTAATTCACAAGGAAAACTCAGAGGACCATACAGTCATATTCATAGCTAGTATTATTACAGCTGAAGGCAGCAAAGGGAAAGGTACATGAGGCAAAGTCCAGAAGAACTCAACACAAGATTTCAAAACCCTCTCTAATGGAGCCACACAGACCCACTTAATTCCTCCAGGAATGAGCTGTGACAATACCAGTGAATGTTGACTACAGAGAAGCTCATTAGAGATTCAGCGTCCAGTTTTTTTTCCCCCTTTTTTTATTATTATTAAGATGCGTCCAGTTTTTTATTGGTGGTTGGTCACAGGCACACTGCGCGTAGTGCAAACCAAAATTCCAGACTCCCAGAAGGAAAGTAGATGTTCCTTGTTAACCATATTTGTATAGTCAAGGCACAGTGAGCCACTCTTATCACAGAATGATACCTCCCAAAAGTCCAAGTTCCCGAACATTAGGCAAGGGCCAATCTTGCAAACAGGCCTTTCTGAGGTTAATTTACTCTTTTCTATACCCAATTATAAAATGAAAAATAACTCCCCCATCTCTTTCTCCTTTTAAGTAGCCAACCATGTTAAGCCTGCTTACTAGCAAATATTTTATGTTGTTTCACAAAAAATCGATGCAAATAACATAGTTGGACATACTATTTTATGCACACATGCAAATATTTTAAAGATCCCTAGAAGTTGACATGCTGGGTCAAAGAATATGCACATTATCAATTCTATTAGAAGTGGCCAAACTGCCTTCCAAAAAAGACTTCACCAATTTACCTTCTATCAACAGATCCAAAATAACAGTTTTTCAATAACCTTGCCAACATTTGCTATTATTAATTTCTGAATTGCCATGATTAACAACTTTGAATTTTACCAAATTTGGTAGAATCTGGTAGATTCCTCCAAAAGTTAAATGGACTCAAAAGTTCATGTTGACTATTTGCATTTTTCTGCTTATTGGAGAGATTGCTGACTTTTCTTCCTGTGTTCAGTAATTATTTGCATTTTTCCTTCTGTTAATTAGGAGTCATAGCATGTGCTCATTTTTCTTTCAAAAAAAGCCTATATAATAAAAGTGGTAATATGCAAATTGACCCTCACACCCTCACAGAAGATGGCCATTCCCATATACTCAAAGATGGCCGTCACAAGATGGCCAGCAGGGGAGGGCAGGTGGGAGGGACCAGGCCGGCAGGGGAGGACAGTTGGGGGTGACCGGGCCAGCAGGGGAGCAGTTAGGTCTGGATCAGGCTGGCAGGGGAATGGTTAGGAGGTGATCAGGGAGTGCATATATTCTTTCTGATTGGTATTTTGGGATTTTAGGATATATTCCCAGAAGTGAATTGCTGGATTAAATGGAAGTTCCATTTTTAATTTTCTTGAGGAAATTCCATACTGTTTTCCACAGTGGCTGTACCAGTCTTCATTCCCACCAGCAGTGTTCTACGGTTCCCTTTTCTCCACATTCTCGCCAGCAAAGAAATCATTATCAAAACGAAAAGGGAAACCACTGTATGGGAGAACGTATTCACCAGTGATACATCTGATAAAGGGTTAACTTCCAAAATACATAAAGAACTCATACACCTCAACAAAAAGAAGACAATTATTACATATGTATATGTATATGTATATGTATATGTATATACACAAAGGACCTAAATGAACACTTCTCCAAAGAGGACATACAGATAATAGACATGAAAAAATGTTCAACGTCACTTATCAGCAGAGGATGCACATTAAGACTACAATGAGGTATCACCTCACACCTGCCAGAATGGCTATCATCAATAAATCAACAAAAAACAAGTGCTGGTGAGAATATCCAATAGGGCCTCTTTGCAGAAACTGATTTTTCAGGCAGATTTAGTCTCTTTTGCCTCTATGATTTCAGTCTTGAATACATGTACATTAGGGTAATACGATGTCTAGAATTACTATTGCATACCTTTTACATACTTCTATGTGAGGAGATTCACATACATATTATCTTGATAGGTATTATATCCCCAATTTCCTCAGATAACCTGCTTATATCACAGCAAGGCCAGGATAGAAATTAATTCCTCTATGGCTCCAAATTTCGCCGTCTTTTTACTTGCCTAGGCTTTTGAAACCCAAACCCTTGAGAACCTAAGAGCTATGAACATTTTTCTACTCCATGCTTCCCCCACCCAACCCCATCCCAATGGGCTTACACACAAAGTATTATGTATAAATTGAAAGGATTTACAAATCCCCTGAAGCGCACCTACTACCCCCAGGAAGATTTCCTGCTGCTTCTCACAAGTATGTTGACAGCAGGTAAACGGACTGTCATATTTTCCATTCCCAATTCTAAACAGAGTGTCTAGGCCAGTGAGGGCGAACCTATGACACGAACTCATTTTTTGGGTTGATTTTTCTTTGTTAAATGGCATTTAAATACATAAAATAAATATCAAAAATAGGTCTTTGTTTTACTATGGTTGCAAATATCAAAAAATTTCCGTATGTGACATGGCACCAGAGTTAACTTAGTGTTTTTCAAAATGCTGACACGCCGAGCTCAAAAGGTTCGCCATCACTGGCCTAGGCCACAGTGTGCATTGAATGAATACCTTTTGTATGAATGGTGGATGGTAGGATCCAAGATAACAGGGCACATTTTTTTTGCATTCCTCTGGAGTCTATCAGGGTAGCTACTCAAATGTTAAATAGCTTTTCAAGTGTAGGTTACATTTTAAAAACAGTCATTACTGGAAATGTAGATATTAGCATACATCCCAAAGCCTGAAATTAACAGGATCCACACTCTACATTTTCCATGAAAAACTTTTAGGGAGTAACTATGTATCTGCCATAAGCCAGTTCACAGACACTATAATATTGTACAAGTGGAAACAAGATTTTATGTTATTTCAGAGGGAAGGAGACTATTGATTGCATAAATTTAAAATATTTAAATACTACAGGAAATATAAAATGCTAGGAGAGGAGTTCTAGTTGGAAGAGATTAGAGGTTTAGAACAACTGGTTATCACTGAACATGCCTTAGCATGTCATTCTTCTACTCAACTCTAATGAAAGGCTTTTCCCCCATGGTATTAAAAATCAAATTTTACAATGGAGAACAAGAGCTTAAAATAACTGGGCTAAAATATTTATTTATCCCAGAAAGTAAGAATTACATTTTTGCTTCTGACTTCTCAGTGTATGTGGTAAAGTCATTCTAAATTTTTAGTGTTCTGATTCAAAGTACTGGTCTACAAAACAGAAGAAAAATTTTCCCAAAGGGAAAAAGTATGTTCAACAGTACAACCACAGATAAGCAAGATTTAAGTCATTCAGCAAGTATGCTTCAAGGACAAGAAATGGCTTATTCCAAAAGGTAAAAGAGATACATTCTGCAGAGTATATGAATTTAACACTGCAAAGGTAATGTTAAGGCGGATCTGGAATGCCAGGCTACTAAGTATAGACTTCATCCTACTGTCCTGTATGCTAAACTAGGGCAAAACTTACAAAATTGGGGGTATAGAAGAAAGAGAAATTGAAACAGGCATACAATTACAGTTTCAAAAAAGCAGAGCTTGGATCTGATGCTTTGAATTGGTGTAAGCATTTAAAATTCCAATTATTTAAATGGTCAAAGGGAGCTTTGAGGGGTTTTTTGAACATATTTTGTAATAATAAAAACAAAACCACATGTTTCCAATATGGTCCAATGTGAATACTTTAAAGAAACACAGAACTAAATAATTACACTGGGACTCAAATCCAAATCTCCTGATTTTTCAACCAGTAGTATTTCCTTTACTACACACTTGAAAGCAGTATTTTAAGACTGGATGAGGTAAGAAACTGGAGGCAAGAGAAAAATAACAGCTGTTTCTGTAACCACTCCCCAAATTCCCACATTACAAAATATGACTATTTTTTAAAGAGATTCCAGTGATATATCTGGATTATATTAATTCAATCTAAAACCAAAAATTAAGCCCTATCTGGTTTGGCTCAGTGGATAGAGCGTCAGCCTGTGGACTGAAGGGTCTCAGGTTCTATTCCAGTCAAGGGCACATACCTGGGGTTGCACTCGATCCTCAGTAGGGCATGTGCAGGAGGCAGCCGATCAATGATTCTCTCTCATCATTTATGTCTATACTTCTCCCTACCTCTCCCTTCCTCTCTGAAACCAATAAAAATATACTTGAAAAAATTAAAAGTGGACATTTTATTAAGTTTAATATTTTAAGATAATGTCCCCACAGTTGGGGATACACAAGTAGTCATTTGAAGTGGTTCCCTGAATCCTTACGCACACCAGCCAGTAGACAAAAATAAAATGTATTGAACTATTTTCTATATTTATGTAGAAGATATTACAATTAATAAAATAATATGTACATATTTAATTCAGTCTAGTACTTTATCTTGTATTTTCTTTTTCAGTAGATAATTGAAAATACAACCACAGTTGTGTATTAGTAAGCACACCTGTACACATAAAAGGCGGAAAAGCAGTTCTCACACTGATCTAAGAGACAAGTCCCCTGGACCATATGAAGAATCCATCTGCAGAATAAATGTCTTACAGCATTAAGGTAGCTACAATTTCTGCTCCTGCAATGGTCATTAATGCCTATTAAATACTAAGCACTATATTAAGAAATGGGGACACAGAGATAATTAAGTACCAGTCTCTAGCCGCAGAGGCTTTCAGTCTGGAAAAGTAAAAAAAAATGTAAATTTTTATTTTTATAAATCTAATTAACTGAGTGCTACAGAAACATGGCAGTGTTTAACATGAAAAAAAATTAATCTATATAAATGTTAATGTCTTACTTTCAAGTTTCAACCTTTCAAAAACCTTTTCTAAATTAAATGTCAAATATTGAAGGAAAAAACCAGCAATATTCTAAAAACAAATGCAGTAAACAATTCTTTAGAACTAACACTTGAGGTAAATTTTTAGTGGCTGTTTTAATGAGCAATGTCTGGAAAGTCACTTTAAAAAGTTCCCTTCCACTTGTGAAGTTAAGTAAATCTATATTATAAAAACCCAGTGGCCCTAACACCGTAATGACCAAGGACTGGTGCGGGTGAGTGGGGCCGCGCAATACTGGACTTCTAGCATTAAGTACATTTGGCTGGACATCCATTAAAGGATGAATAAGAAAATCTTAACTAAACCAGTAGCACTGGAAAAGCATTCAGATGAGCTCAAATGCAAACACTGCAAAATATTACCTATCACTCTGGCTTTGAAAGACACATGAGACATATAGCACCATATATGTAAACTTACTGAGTTATTTTACAAACCTATGAGACCACCACAATATACCACTTCACACTCACTGCATGGCTATAATAAAAACGGCAGACAGTAACAGTGCTAGTGAAGATGTAGAGAAATTAGTGGGAATATAAAATGTGTATTCTCCTGGTGGGAATGTAAAATGTGCAGCAGTTTTGAGTAACAGTTTGGAAGTTCCTCAAAATGTTAAACATTAGAGTTACCATATTAACCAGTAAGTCTACTCCTAAGTATATACCCAAGATAACTGAAAACACATATCCTAACAAACACTTGTACACAAATGCTCACCAGAGTATTATTCATAAAATACAAATTATATTAAATTTTATGTATTACTGTAGAATACAAAATACGCCAGAGTGTGAACAACTCATATGTCCTTCAATAGATAAGTGGATAAACAAAATGTGGAATGTCCATACACTATTATCTACTAGGGGCCCGGTGCACGAAGATTCGTGCATGGGGGTTGGGTCCCTCAGCCCAACCTGCACCCTCTCCAATCTGGGAGCCCTCAGGGGAGCCCTCTCCAGTCTAGGAGTTTCTGTCTATCTTTGCAATCATATGAGCAAATTGTCTGAGACCCCAACCCAGTTTGGTTTTGTGCTCACAGAATAGTAGAGGTCTTTCCCTTTTCTTTGCTCCATTGGTGGCGATTTCCTAGAAGTTGCAGGATATCATCCTTTTATTT
>NW_006299390.1:4594422-4604286 GCF_000327345.1 Myotis davidii | reverse complement strand
CCCTGAGGGGTCCCAGACTGCGAGAGGGCACAGGCCAGGCTGAGGGACCTCACCTCCCCTGAGTGCACAAATTTTTGTGCACCGGGCCTCTAGTATATATATAAAAGGCTAATATGCTAAGTGTTTGATTGGTCAGTATGACGCACACTGACCACCAGGGGGCAGACGCTCAACGCAGGAGCGGCCATGACGTGCACTGGCCTTTACAGAGAAAGTACTGCAGACTTAGTACCCACAAAGCAACATCCGGCTTCCCCCAAGTGGGAACAGACCCTGGAGTGAGAGCCCACCAAATCGCAGCTGATGCTGCCGAGACTCTATGGCACAAAATGCGGCCCACAGCCCAGCCCAACCCGAACAGTGGCTGTGGGCGCCAGGTAATGACTTCATATAGCAATGCCTGGATTCCTCTCCCCAGTAATAGGCCATCCTAGATAATAAAAGCCTAATATGCAAATTGTCCCCTCGACCGGGAGTCCAACCAGGAGGCGGGGCCGGCCAGTCAATCGCTGGCGGCCCTGCCTCCCAGCCAACCCCGCCTCGCTAGGGTGGCAGACAGCCGGGGGAAGAGAGGCCCTGGCTGACAACGGGCAGCTGCTAGGGACCGCACCCATGCACGAATTCCGTGCACTGGGACTCTAGTTCAACTGTAAAAGGAATGAAGTATTTTTGATCCCTGCAACAACATGAGGGAACCTTGAAAACATTGTATATTAAGTAAAGAAGTCAAGTCATAAAACACCACATTCTGTACGATTCCATTTACATACGTCCAGAAGAAGCAATCTATGGGGGTAGAAAATACATTAGTGGTTGCCCAGGGTTGGGGACAGGATACAGAGAGGAAGGGAGGAATGACTGCTAATGGGTATAGGGTTTCTTTGGGGGGGGGGGAGTAGATAAAAATGGATTATGGTGATGGTTGCACTATTGTGTGAATATACTAAAAATTATGAAATTGTACAGCTTTTAATAAATGCATTCTATGTTAGGTGAATTGCATCTCAACAGAGTTGTTATTAATTTTTAAAACACCTACAAGCCACAACATCGAAGAGTTTAATAATAAAAATTATTATACTTATCAAATCTGTGCAGCATTTTAAGATCTTGCCAGGCTTTCAGTCTTTCCCGCTTTTCTAACATTTCAAATCTAAATTTTAAATTAAAATTTAAAAAATATTCAGACGTCTTAATTAATTGACAAATTATCTGTCTTTAAAAATTGTAAACAGCCCTGACCAGTTTGGCTCAGTGGCTCAAGCATCGGCCTGTGGACTGAAGAGTTCCAGGTTCGATTCCGGTCAAGAGCACGTACTTTGATTGTGGGCACATCACCAGTAGGGGGTGTGCAGGAAGCAGCTGATGGATGTTTCTCTCTCATGGATGTTTCTAACTCTCTATCCCTCTCCCTTCCTCTCTGTAAAAAATCAGTAAAATATATTTTTTAAAAATTGTAAACAGTAATCATTTTATAAAAAGGCATATACAGCCCTGGCCGGTTTGGTTCAGGGGCGATGGTCAGCGGACTGAAGAGTCCCAGGTTCGATTCGGTCAGGGGCGTGTGCCTTGGTTGCGGCCATGTCCCCAGTGAGGGGTGTGCAGGAGGCAGCTCATCTCTCTCATTGACGTTTCTGACTCTCTGTCCCTCTCCCTTCCACTCTGTAAAAAAATCAATAAAGAATATTTAAGAAAAAAAAGTATATACATGTAGATAATAATGAAAATTGTCTCTACCCTATCTTTTTTTTTTAAGCGAAGGAAGTGCTCCTTCAACCTGTATCTTGCTCTAACTTCTGCCATCTACTTTCATAATGTTAAAGTAAATGAAGGAATTTATACCCACTTCACCTTTTTTCTCCACAACCCACTATAATCTGGCTTCTTCCCAGACCCCAACCCCAAACTGCTTTTTCTAGCCACCAAATCACTCCTACTTGGCAAATAGAACGGGTACTTTTTAAATCTCACCTTACCAGTCCTCCCAGAATTATCTGACTTTGGTAACTACTCCTTTTGTGAAACTCTCCCAGGTTTTCTGACATCCTTTGGGTTCGCCTCCTTCCCGACCATACCTTCTCAGAACCATCACTGGTACTTCCTTTTGGGGATGCTCTTTAAATGCTGATGCTCTTCAACCTAAAGTTGGTCATTCTATATACTTGTCTGGATAAGCTCACCTACTCCCATGTTTTCAACTATCTCTTACATGCTTATACAATGACTCTCAAATCTTTAACTCCATCCTGTCAGCTCTCTTGAGCTCTACAAATCTATTTGGTGTGTCATAGGCACCTCAGTTTTTTGTTTGTTTTTAGTCCTGCCAAAGCCAAGCCTCAAAAAATTGAGTATAAACTCAGAAGTGTTCCTCTCCATGGAAATCTTTAGTAAAAGGCAAAATATTTATGCGATCTGAAGAGAAACCAGAGTATGGCACCTCAGTTTTAACATGTGTAATTTCCTTCCATCATGTCCTGCTTGATCCCCTCTACTTGTTACTCCCCCTTTACTCTTTATCCTACCAAACAATATTTTCTAATTTGGGTGACAGTACACCAAGCTACAAACCTGGTGGTCAGGTTGTCATACTACAATACTCTTCGCTCCTTTACTACCAACATCTAGTCCATCACTGAAATTTCTTTCTTAATCCTTATCAGATCCTCTATTCCATTACTTTATTTTTTTAAATCCTCACCTGAGGATACACTTTTCACTGATTCTAGAGAGAGGAAAAGAGGGAGAGAGAAACATCAACATGAGAAGAGAGAGAGAGAGAGAGAGAGAGAGAGAGAGAGAGAGAGAGAGAGAGAGACTGAACCCTCAACCTGGGTATGTGCCCCGATTGAGTATCGAACCTGTGATCCTTCGGTGCACAGGACAATGCTCTGAGCCACACTGGTCAGGGATCCACTAGTTTTAGTTTACTTCAGACCCTCACCTCACTTTTTATAGTTTAACTTCCAAAATGCTCTTCACCTGCTAATTCATCCTTCATACTGTCATTAGAATCAACTTTCCACAACACTAATCTGTCAGATGACTGCTTACACCTTTCTTTAAAAAGGCAGGGGCTCTCCAGAGACCTATAGTCGGGTTTCAGCTTTCCGACCAGAGCTATCTGAATGAAATAATTGAAGGCTGTATCACAGTAAAGCAGGCTGGAAAAGGAGAGGGGGTAGGGTGGTCGTGGCAGTTGGAAGTGGGGGAATACTGCTGGACTGTTGGCAGCTAGCATGTCTATTTTTTTACACACCTGCCCACTTTCCATGTGAATCTAAGAATTGCAGTGTAGAACTGTTAAAAATTACTATTACTGATATGTAAAATAGAATATATCATAGATGCAACAATCTGACACCCTACCTAATTTTCTCAGCATTACCTTTAGCCTCTATACCATGTATTACCTCCCTGGTTCTCAAAGTATGGTTCAGGGACGCCCAACCCAAGATCAATGGAGAGAGCCTATGACATCAAAACTCTTTTCCTAATACTGTTATGTTTCCTCACTTGTAAATATGAGAATGCACAGACTTTAGTATAATAATTTTTTATCACTTTCATTTTCTTAGGTGTGTACAGTGGAGTTTTCCAGAGGGCAACTGACACATTTTACTGTGTGAAATGTGACATTTCAACATTATGAATGTAGCAGTGTGAGAATCCAACTCTCTTCTATTAAACCAGATATTAAATAAATTTGCAAAAATATAAAAACAACTCTTCAAACTAATTTGTTTTGAATAATGAAAATATAGTATACAAGTTAATATGGAATATGTTAAATATCACTATTTTAAAGCAAATTATTTTTTTAAATGCCTGTTGTAATTTCTAATGTAGTAAAGAGACAAGAACTCTTTAGGGTCCTCAATAATTTTGAAGATTGTAAAGGACTCTTGAAATCAAAAGGTATGAGAACTGCTGCACTACTTATAGCAGATTATCTATCCCTCCCTAAACATGTTCAAATTTAAAACCTTCACCCTTTTGCATGGTGTTTCGCCCCCCACCACTAACTAGCCTAGTCCCAGCCAGGTCCTTAGGGACCTCAAATGATCCTGGAGAAACTGGATAAAAAGAACAGAGGTTTTAAAGTCAGGCAAGATACTTCTCAGACTGTTTCCTCATCTGTAAAATAGAGGTTATATCTATCCTATAAATTGTTGATATGTTCAATAAGACTATAAAATAGGAGCCCTCATACACTCTGGTGGGAATGCAGACTGGTGCAGCCACTGTGGAAAACAGTATGGATTTTACTCCTCAAATAATTAAAAATGGAACTCCCATTTGACTCAGTGATCCCACTTCTAGGAATGTATCCCAAGAAATCAGAAACACTATATACACTCCTATGTTCATAGCAGCACAATTTACAATAGCTAAGATTTGTAAACAGCCTAAGTGCCCATCAGCAGATGAGTGGATTAGAAAACTGTGGTACATCTACACAATGGAATACTATGCTGCTGTAAAAAAAAAAATAAAGAAAGAAAGAACTCTTACCATTCGTACCAGCATAGATGGACCTGAAGAGCATAATGCTAAGTGAAATAAGCCAGTCAGAGAAAGAGAAATATCACATGATCTCACTCATTTGTGGAATATAGAGAACAACATAGACTGATGAACAGGGACAGATCCAAAGACAGAGAAATAGCGATCAGACTATCAATCCCTAGAGGGAAAGTAGGGGAGGGTGGGGGCAAGGGGAAGAGATCAACCAAAGGACTTGTATGCATGCATATAAGCCAAACCAATGGACACGGACAACAGGGGGATGAGAGCATGGGGGTGGTGGTGTGTTTGGGGGTTAATGGGGGGATGAGGACACATTTGTAATACCTTAACCAATAAAGAAATTAAAGATAAAAATAAATTGCAATTAACTGGAGACTAGCCCCTGTCCACTGTCAACACACACACAGCTAAATCTCCAGATACCCTAAATTAGTTCTTGGCCTCTCACACGCAGGGGGTTAAATCAGCCTCACCTCTTCCTGCATGAAAACTTGGCTCCCAAGACCCTGGAGGACCAGGGCACCAGGTCCTTCACTCACCTGGGAGAATGTTAGCTCGCGATTTCATTTATATTCACAGGGTTGTAAAGTATAGCATTTACCCATATTTCTCTTCCATCACTGTTTCATAATTCCTGTTTTATGACATGAGTTTAATCATGCAAATTAAATGCAAATGATTAGAAAACCCAAGTTTTTCTAACTCATTATATTTTCATTAATTACAACTACTAATTGGTCCAGCCTCCTAGGAAAAGACTGGTTCGCATCAATTATATATTTTACCAGAAAAGCAGACCAAATGCTTATTAGTTTTCCATGCCAGCTAATTAAATAAAAATTCATTGCAAAAAAAGAGAGCATAATGCTAAGCAAAATAAACCAGTCAGAGAAGGATAAGTATCACGTGATCTCAATCATTCGTAGAATATAATAAACAACATAAATTGATGAATAAAAATAGATCTAGAGACACAGAAACATCAAACAAACTGGCAAACCTCAGAAGGAAGGCAGGGGAGGTTTGGGGGGGTAAGGAATAAGAGATCAACGAAAGGACTTGTATACATACATATAAACATAACCAATGGACAGACAGTAGGGGGCTGAGGGCATGTGCTGAGGGGTGGGAGGGGCCCAGGAGAGGTCAAAGGGGGAAAAAGGAGACATATGTAATACTTTCAACAATAAAGAATTAAAAATAAAAAAGACTGCAAAATATCTGGCAGCCCTACCCGGTTTGGCTCAGTGGATAGAGCGTTGCCCTGCAGACTCAAGGGTCCTGGGTTCAATTCCAGTCAAGGTCAGATGCCCAGGAAAGGGTCCTGAGTTTGATTCCGGTCAAGGGCACATGCCCAGTTTGTGGGCTCAATCCCCAGTAGGGGGCATGCAGGAGGCAACCAATCAATGATTCTCAGGCATCACTGATGTTTCTATCTCTCCCTCTCCCTTCCTCTCTGAAATCCTGTTTTTTAAATACTACACTGAGTATACTCATTACATTTTTGTTTTCATCTTTGTAAGTGAAGAGAGAACGGGTTGTTAAACTGAAATGGCCGTATTTACTTGTATTTTAAGTGTCATCTTTTATGATTTTTTTACATATACGTCTAATGCACATTAAACTTTACCCTGATCAGACCAAATCTATTTGAGATTAGACATGAAAAAGCTTTAAAAAGCCAAAGAAAATGACTGAAAACAAAAGCCCAAATACTTCTTTCCTTCTATCTCTAGTTATCTGTAACTGAACATATAGATTAGCTATATGAGGATATATAGACCTTAGCACAATAATTTGTTAGATGAAATATGAGTCCCATACTTCAGCTCTGTAAAGGAGGTACATTATTCTTCTTTTAAAGATGAGAGAACTCAGTCATTTCATTTTCTGTTAAGTGGCCTGCCCAAAGCTAGGTAGCTAACCAATGGCAGAGACAGGAGTAAAAGACAGGTCTAACAGCTCACAGACTAGTTAATGACAGATGGAAAAATCTCTACCCTCACTAGTCATCAGGAAATTCAAATTAAAACAAGATACCATTTTTCAACCATCAACTTATCAAAGATCAAGATAATTATATGAACACTTCTACATTACTGACAGTTGTATAAATGACACTTCTTCAAAAATTACTTATAAACATGTATTAAATGTTTACTTCCAGTACTAGAAGATATCTTATGCAATAATCCAAAGTTTTATGCATAAATGTTCATTACAGAAGTATGATATATAAGGGCAGAAAATAAATGGCCTAAACATTCAACCACAAGGAAATGGTTAAGTTACCATTAATCGCCAGGTGAAATATTATGAAGCAGCTTCAAACAATTTTTTCAAAAGAAAAGCATTTATCAAAATGTTAAGTTAAAAAAAACAACAACCAAGAATATAAAATGATATATGTAGTATGGCCACAGAGAAGCAAGAAAACATTATCAAACAAGGCCAGCCTCATTGGCCCAGGAACCAAGAGGTCACAGGTTTGATTCCCCATCAGGGCATAAGTCCAGGTTGCAGGCTCAGTCCCCCGTAGGGACATGCAGGAGGCAGCTGATCAAAGATTCATTCTCATCATTGATGTTTCACTCTCTCCCTCTCCCTTACATTCTGAAATCAATAAAATGTATTTTGAAAAAGAAAGAAAACATTAACAGACTTAATTTTGTCAACTGCACTTTAGTAAATATTTTTAAAAGGAACTATACTGATCTACATATACTTATAAACTCACGTCTAAAGTAAGATATAAACAAGCCTATTTGCATAAATTAAAATGTTATATAGATATTTTTTAAATCATTAAAAAAGATAGCCTTTCGGTGATGGGACTATAGCTGCGATTTTCAACCAGAGTGCTATAAGAATTTCTAAAACAAGGAATACCTGACTAGTCAGGGGCACTGATCTCTTTTCCCTTCAATTGTCAAATTTAAAAATGACAACAGCCAACAGAATAGCCATCTGGTGTGAATGAAATCAAAATTATACCGTTTTTGTCATCAGCAAAAAATACATTTTTTGATGTGCTGCAGAATTTTAGTAAATAGTTTATGTGCCACAAGATGAAAAAGGTTGAAAATTGCTGGACTATAGGTAGGCTGGATAGAATAACGGAAAGAGCAGTTTATTTTTAATTTTTTTAAAATTGATTTTAGAGAGGAAGAGATGAATAGAAACATCAATGATGAGACAGAATCACTGATTGGCTGCCTCCTGCCCACCCCACACTGGGGATAGAGCCCGCAAACTGGGCATGTGTCCTTGGCTGGAATCGAACCTGGGACCCTTCAATCCAAAGGCGGATGCTCTATCCACTGAGCAAACTGGCTAGGGCAAAAAGAGCAGTTTAGATGCTTTTCTAAGGGTAGGGCATTATTTTAATTATTATTCTGTAATTTCCAGATTTGAAATGATGAACATTATAATTGAATACGGTTATACTAGCTAGATTATATCTAAGACTCAGTTCTAACATGCTAAAATTTTTAAATGTATTTTTTAACCCACATCACAATTTAAGAATAACAGAACAAACAATAAGCTGATCTTCCATTCTATGTTATAGACTATTCTCTCTCTATGGCAGAAGGAAGTTGCCCTCCAAACTTCCAGGCAAGGGGAAAAGGAGCACCAACTAGCAGCCTTAATTATAGTATTGCTTACCAAGTCAGGGAATTAAAAAGCAAGTACTACAAAATAATGGCCTTAGTCATCAAATCTCAAATGTAAAATCATCTAGCTATTCCTAGGTATTATGGAAGAAAAAGGAAATTCATTCAGTCCTTGAGAAAAGAAATTTTCAATAGGAATCCCTGACTCATCCCTAAAGCATGAACCCTAGAGCTACTTCCCCAGTACAGTTCAGAGATTGGGCACCTGTCCTGAAGGTCCGCATCACCAAACAATGCTCCTTCCTGACAGGATATGCCTAGGGATAACAAGATGACCAGCATGCAAAGAAGTGGCCAAAGACCTCACCTCTTATCCTTCCATAACCAAAATAAGCCTGCAAAAGACTAGTTTTAAATATTCTAAGTAAATATATTCTTCTATTTTTGCCATAGTAAAACAGGGACTCCATCCAAGTATTGACATCATTCAAAGATAGCAACACCATCAAAATTCTCTGTATTAAGGGACAAATCCTCTTTTCTTTACCCTTCTCTGATCAAAAAGTTTTAAAAAATACATAAGCTAAATTTAAGAGAAAATGCTTAAAATAAGCATAGGTTATTTAAATCTATATTTTTCCACCTTCAAAAGATACTAACAAAACCTTACTCCTGTCCCTATTACTGATCTAGAAAGGCGGGAATGACAAAGCTCAGCAAGACTGTGGCTCTGTAAGTTATTCATTTTAACGCCAAAGCTTTACTAGACCGAAGTCTCTTTAAACTATGAAAAAGCACCTCAGTACTAAAGTCATCTCACCTGCACCTTGTCAACAAAACTACTTTGAAGCAAAAACTAAACAATGTCTGCTGCTCACTAATGCTCTATGCCTTCGCTGTGCACACTTTTCACAATCCAGAAATAGGGAGTTCGATGGTGATTCTTGGGAAGGACTTTGCCCAGGAACAGCATTTCCCCGAGCTGATCTCCCATTCCCAAATCCCGCCGAGGCCAAGAAGGAACCACTTCCCAAAGTCCCACTTCCTCTTCCATTCCCCGGACCTCCAGGGTTTCCAACGCCCCAGTCTTGCGCAACATCCGCAGGAGCAGCCGCCGCCACCGCCGCCTCCTAAGCCGGGAAACAACCCTAAAGGAACGTTTGTCCGGCAGAAAAATAAGGGAGGGGGGGCGCCAATGTAGGAAGTCGGCTTCTGGTCCCACGCCTTCGGATCCGACCCCCCTCAAAGGGATGTTTCCAGACCAATTTCATCCACTAGACTTTTAACCTCCTTCCCAGCCCGCCAGCAGAAGCAGAAGGCGGAAAGGGGGGAGGCGGGAGGCGGCGAAGGTTATCTCCCCGCTCAGGGCTCCGGCCCGCAGCGTCGCCTCCGCCCCGCCAGGACTATTGTTCCCAAGCTCCCCACCCCCACCCCGGATAGGAAGCGATAGTCACATCCCCTCCGCCTTCGGCCGGATCCCCTGGGGAGTCGGAAGGTTTCCTTCTGGACGACCCTCCCTCCGCCACACACACTCCCCCCCTCCCCCTGAAGTCACGCTGACCCCAACTCTGCCTCCAACCTGGTGCTCAGGGGGCCAGAGGCCGGACCGACAGACGCGGGAATTAGGCAAACCACGAGCTACCTTATAGGCAACCCTCTCGCGGGCGGCGGAGATAACAATTGCGAAGCCAGTGCGCACGACTTCCACCTCGTCCGCCTC
>NW_006299390.1:4590493-4593277 GCF_000327345.1 Myotis davidii | reverse complement strand
GCGGGAGAGGGCGGAGGTGGGGAGAGGCATGCTGGGAATTGTAGTCGTTTCGGCTGCAGGTTCACAGTCCGTAGGTCTTGGTGACTGCTGACGGCAATTAGACCTTGCTGCTCCTGGGAATGGCTACAGCCAACAGAAGTGAACTACCTCTTGCGTGAAAGGACTTGTGCTTTTTGCAAATCCGTCTAGAGACCCTGGCGAGTGAGGGCCTGAGATTCGAAATGCGTCCTAATACTGTACATATCACGCTTAGGGTGGGGGCCCAATGTATGCTGAACTGAAAGGGAGTTAGTCTCCTTGCCTTTAGATTCGCAACACTTTGAACTGAACAGACTTTTCTCCGTAGAATGGACGTTGTAAGTCTTTACACATCTTTGTAAATCTTAGTGATCAGAGCATATCCTAGTCTAATAATCCATTTTACAAAGTAAGTGGTTTGCCCAAGGTCTCCCAGCCTATTCTTAGTAGAGCCAAAAAATGAGAATGCAAGTCCTTTTTTGCTCTCACTACACCACCATTCTGCCTTTCACTAAGGACTATAAACGTGATACTGTGACAGTAGTGAAGGACTTGATTCGTGGACATAGACCCACAAACATTTTTTACAGATCAAATTGGTCAGTGAATTTGGTTAAAATAGGGACTATCTGTGGTAGGCCCCATTTCCCAGGTGAATGCTTAGAAGTAGCCTGGGACTGAATGCTGGTGGGCATTGAATACCTTGCTAAGGATTTGAACTTGTTACTTTTGGCAGTGGGAGCCACCAAAGTTTTCTGAGGATAAAAGCAACATTTGAAAAATATTAATCTGTCACTTTTGGGTAGATTAAGGGAAGAGAATATGAGAGATATTGGAAGCCAGTACATGAAGCAATAAAAGCAGAAACTAAATTCATAACGCTGCAATTAGAAAGACGCAGATAATCTCTCTCCCAATTTTTTTGGGGAGGAGGCAACCATAATTTTTGGTGGCCTTGTTTCAACAAAGCTACAAAAAGAAAAGAAAGACACAGATAGCTCTACCACAGTGGTTCTCAACCTTCGTAATGCTGCGACCCTTTAATATAGTTCCTCATGTTGTGACCCCCAATTTCATTGTTACAAATTGAACATAATTAAAGCATAGTGATTAATCACAAAAACAATATGCAATTATATATGAGATTTCCGATGTTCTTAGGCGACCCCTGTGAAAGGGTCATTTGACCCCCAAAGGGGTCGTGACCCACAGGTAGAGTCTAGCTAGCAGGTTTGGCTCAGTGAATAGAGCATTGGCCTGTGGACTGAAGTGTCCCAGGTTCGATTCTGGTCAAGGGCATGTACCTCGGTTGCGTGTGGGAGGCAACCAATCCTTGTGTCTCTCACATCAATATTTCTCTGTCTCTCTTGTCTCTTCCCTTTCTGCTCTCTGAAATTCAATGGAAAAATATCCTCTGGCGAGGATTAACCAGCCCATCTCCCTCCCAGAATTAGCCTTTAGAAAGATGCAGATAGAGGTGAGAGAGACTGAAAGAAATCACAGAACAAGGAGACTGACTAACTTAGTGGGCAAGAAGGAAGGTAGATGAAATGACCAAGTTGACAGGAAGTTTAACAGAACTTTAACAGTGCATGGTATGGGCAAATGAGGACATTCATAACAGATGGTAAGAGAAATTGGCACAACATTTTTGGAGGCAGTTTGTCCATAAGTGGCATGCATGCTTTGACTGAAAAATTTGTAGGTACCGTTTACAGCTGTGTACAAACATAAATGCTTATTGCAGCCTTATATGTGATAGAAAGAGTGGAAACAACATACCTGCCTATCAAAAGGACACTGGTTAAAAAAAAAAAATCACATACATATAATTAAGTTCTATTACACTTTTTAAAAATGAAAAAAATTATAATGTTGCTGTGAAATGGGCTACATGATCTGTTTATTAAATGAGGAAAGCTAGACACACATGCTGAGATTCGAAATTCTTCCACTAATGTACATTGGAGTATGGATAAAATGCTTGAACATACATAGAGTTTTTCTGAAGGATACTTCAAAATCTTAGCCGTAGTCACCTCTAGGAGGGACTTGAGAATCTTTGGTAGAAAAGAGACAACTTTTACCGTGTGTGTTACTTTGACAACAAAATTAAATCAATTTATTTAAAAATGTTTTAGACTTTCAATCAGGGCGAGAAAAAGAATGCCAGGATCTTGCATAGACATATGCAAATAAAAGAAAAAATAACAGATCTTATTTGGGAGGCTTTTTTTAAATGGCACAGGCTAAGTTTCAGAATTTCCACCTACTTACACTACAGTTCTCAAGGAACTTGGGTGCCCTGCTCAGCCTTCGCCACAGCCTAGGGTTTGGGCACTTGACTCACGTTAACCGATCTATGTAGACTGGCCAGCAATCTATTGCCTAGAGTAGAAGCATGATCTGGTCCAATCAGTTCTCACTAGAATCTGAACTAGGACACCTAGAGAGAATAAGTCGTTAAGCTGCAAAGGGCAAAAGCCGATTGCCATGGAGTAGAGTTAGGGATTTGGCAGGCTGAAGCTTTGTGGGAGAGCAGAAAGTATAAAGAATCTGGTTAGTCAGGAAAGGAGTGTTAAGCAGGCATGCAGAGATACGTAGAGATGTCATGATATAACCCAGGTAGCCATGGCAGAGATGGGGAGAATCCCAGGAACAACTTGACTTCCTCATAACTTTCAGGACAGGTTTGGTTGACATTTTTATTCCACCAATAAATTTTGATTTTCTTGAAACAGAATAGGGCAGTGAAAAGTGAGAGCG
>NW_006299390.1:4572119-4590394 GCF_000327345.1 Myotis davidii | reverse complement strand
ACTTCTCCAAACCTCAGTTTCATCTTCTAGGAAAGCTACCTCGTGCTGTCTTAAGGTGCGTTTCAGAATTAGTGTATTTGTATCTTTCCTCTTTTTGGGCTCATTCCCTACACACAAGTCACCTGCATTCTGGGTAAATACAGGAGGGATGAGAAGAAAGCCAAATACCATTTTCAAAAATCTCTCTTCTTAGTACTTCTGTGAGGGTGGGGGTGGGAGTTTAAAACTAGTAATCAAAAAGAGGTTTCAGAATTACCTACCTGTTTCCTATTCACAGCATCCCTTTCCCCTCTAGCTCAGATCCAAGTATTGCTTTATATCTGTATAAAAAATTTAACTTTTGGAGTATTTTCACAACTTTCCTCTCATGAAAGCTACCTTTTTTTTTTTTTTTTACAGTTTTTATGGCATTACAACTCTTTGTGAGTTCTGTTTTTATTTATTTTTAACAACCTTGGGAAGTAATTTGGCCAGTTCACTTGTACAAAACAGATGTCAGTCTCATGGCCAGAACCCACAGGTCTTGAGTTTCCAGCTTGTTGCATAAACCACTGAGTCACAATGCTTTTATACCTGTTGTAATTTAAGTGAAACTACAGATGAGGATTCAAACCTGAGATTCTCCCAAAGTAACATTTCTAATATTAACTTGTCATTTCATTCTGCATCGCTCAGCACTCTCTATACTCCCAAATTAGACTCATAGCTGGGAAGTTATGGGAGAGTGAATAAGAAAGAAGGGAGGGAAATTCTTCTCTAGTTTATTCTTGGTATCCCTTACTCCCTCATTCCTAGACCTAGTCACAGCAAAAAAAAGGCTGTTGACCAATTTTTAATTGTGAGTTTATTATTGAAATGTGTTATCCAATAGATAGGGACTCGGGGAATAAAGAAGCACAACTTTTTAGTCCAGGGCAGCATGACACTTTCAGCAGAAAGGTGTATAAAGATGGAGAGTTTGGAAAAGATGAAATATAGTACTATATATTTCTAAAGCTAACATTTCAGAGCTTTTTCAGGTGATATTCCCTGTTTATTCTTGTAACTAAAGTAGGTAGACCAGGCATTATCTCCACCTTTATGCATTAGAATTTTAGTGGAGTAATAATGCCTGAACTTAAAGAAATTAAATGATTAACAAAGGTCATACAGAGGGCAAAACTGGAACCGAAACCCATGAGGCTCTCCACTCAATGAAAACTTCAGTGTTACACAACAAAGGCTAAATGCTGAAGTGTAATAATAAATACTAACTGCAGAAGAATGTAGTAATTAAGTCTACACTCTTCTCTAAATTTTCTATCTCATATTTCTTATGCTGTTTCATTTAATATTCAAAGAAAAAAATTAATATTTTATAAATAACTTCAAAGTCAAGTACTACCTGAGCATTTAATTAGTGACTCTTCAACATGATGACATTTACTTTCTGGATTCAGGAATGGATCATTAACAAGGGCTGTGAAATATGATTGCACCATATAATTCAGTATATTGATTGAGCTCAGGCTCAACTATCATCAATGCTCCAGAAGAAAACAAGCAATTTCATTCAGTAACTGCTAATATTTTAGATTAAAAATAAATTGTAGATAAAAACAAATCCAATATGATCTCACTTATATGTGGAATCTGAAAAAAAAACAACATAGAAAAATAGATCAGACTTGGGGGATCAGAGGCAGAGGGTGCGAAGAGGCAGAATTGGGGAAAGAGGGTCAAAAGGTATAAATAAACTTCTAATTATAAGATAAATAAGTACCAGAGGTGTAATGTACATCATGATGACTATACCTAACACTGCTGTGTGATTAATAAGAAAGTCTTTTTAAAAGAGTATATTCTAAGAATTCGTATCAAAAGGAGAATGCTGGGGTCAAACCCCAGCAGGTCCAGGGGTCCCCAAAGGTGTGGACGGAGTCGGCAAAGAAGGAACGACACGGAGACAGTGTTCAGTTGATCAGCAGCCTTGCCAGGATCTCTAGCCACAATCTCCAGCCAAGTTCTGTGTCCATGTTCTCTTGCTAGGTTCTCCAGCCAGATTATCCAGGTTCTCCAGCCAGGTTCTGTAGCCATGTTCTCTCGCTAGGTTCTCCTAGTTAAGAGGTTTTATTCCCTCCCTAACTTCAGGGGAAAATCTCTACCTGGGGAAACAACCTTTCTCGGAGAGGTGACCTTGGTTAAAACACATAGTGCCAATAGGGGGGGCAAACATATTAAGAACAGTATGCCATATATGCCAGGTCCCTTGAAACAGCAAGGATGGACCGGCTCCCAGCAGGAGAAAAAAATTTTTGTATTTATTGTATTTTATTGGGATGATGGATGTTAGCTGAACCTACAGGGTTGGACAAAAATAGGTTTACAGTTACGAGTACGCAAAACAGAGTTTATTCTTGTATTATTTATTAATTTTGGTATTATTTTTCATACAAACAACTGTAAACCCCCTTTTGCACCACCCTGTATTGTGGTAATAATTTCATAATACATATAAATCAAACCATTATTCTGTGCACCTTAAACTTACACAGTAATATATGTCAGTTATTTCTGGAGAAAAATAAAATTGTAATTCCACTTACACAAGGTATCTAAAGTAGTCAAGTTCATAGAAACATAAAGTAGAATGGTGGTTACCAGGGGCTGAGGGTAAGGGAGAAAGTCTAGTTATTGTTTAATGGGTATAGATTTTCAGTTTTGCAAGATAGAAAAGTTTTGGAGATCTGTTTCATAACAATGTGAATATACTTAACATTGTTGAGCTACACACGTAAAACTGATTAAGAAGGTAAATTTTATATGTTTTTACCACAATATAAATAGATAAATTATATTGTTTGGGATTATAAAAAAAAAAGGACTGAGATGGATAGTGGTGATGATTGCACAACAATGTGAATGGACTTAATGTCACTGAACTGTGTGTGTACTTAAAAATGGTTGCCTGGCTGTAGTGGCTCAGTTGGTTGAGTGTCATCCTGTGCACTGGAGGATTGCCAGTTCAATAGTTTTTTTCTCTCTCTCTCGCCCCTTTCCTCGCTCTAACTATGTCCTCAGGTGAGGATTTATTTTTAAAAAAAGGTTAAAATGGTAAAAAATATGTTACGTATATCTTATCACAGTTAAAAAAAAACTGTATTCTAAGTACCAATGTGATTTTACCTTCTTTTTAAAAAAAAAATCTTAATTGATTTTTTTGCAGAGAGGAATGGTGAAGGATAGAGAGTTAGAAACATGGATCAGCTTCCTCCTGCACACTCCCTACTGGGTATGTGCTTGCAACCAAGGTACATGCCCTTGGCTGGAATCGAACCTGGGACCCTTGAGTCCTCAGGCCGACGCTCTATCTACTGAGCCAAACCAGTTAGGGCTGACTTTAACTTTTTATCCCATTCACTATTCTGTAAAAAAAAATTTCCATGCTTCTGTGTAGGCCACTATAAAGCTAAGTCAAACATAAATAATCGATGTTGTTAGGGAGATATTCAGATCTAAACTAAAATCTATAGAGGGAAATTCTATTTCCAAGACTTATCATCACATTATGCAAAAAATCTTTTAATGCCATGAATTCCACAAGGCACATTACCTGCGTATTATGTTTCATTCAGTGGAATCATTAGATGATTACCTTGCCTCATCAGTGGCTATCACATTTCAAGATGTCCATTTTGTAGACATATCCAAGTTTATCCTGTAGTCGAAAATGTGTTTAAAGGCATTTACTGTGAATAGCTAGCTACTCATTTTTCTTAAGTTTCAACTAATAAGCATTCAAGGTTTAAAAATTATTTTTGAATTTCCTTTTAATGTGCTCTACCAGTTACTTAAAAAAAAATTATTGATTTTTGAGAGGAAAAGAGAAACCTTGACTTGTTGTTTTACTTATTTATGCATTCATTGGTTGATTCTTGTATGAACCTGAAACCTTGGTGTATCGGACAATGCTCTAACCAACTGAACTACTCGTCCAGGGTTAACGACAACAACAATAAAACTTTAAAAATACTTACTGTTGCCGAAACCGGTTTGGCTCGGTGGATGGAGCGTCGGCCTGCGGACTGGGGGGTCCCGGGTTCGATTCCGGTCGGGGGCATGTGCCTGGGTTGCGCGCACATCTCCAGTGGGAGGTGTGCAGGAGGCAGCTGATCGGTGTTTCTCTCTCATCGATGTTTCTGGCTCTCTGTCTCTCTCCCTTTCTCTCTGTAAGGAATCAATAAAGTATATTTAAAAAAAAAATAAAAATAAAAAAAATACTTACTGTAAACTTTAAGGCATATATTTCCTTCTTTCTCAAAGAAATAACTATGTAATTCATCAAGGCAACTGTGATCTACCCTCTTCTTATCAGTTTTTAAGTAGTTTCATTATTTCAAAATTCTAGTGAAATATTTGCTTCTATCTTTCTTTAATAGTAACTTGTCTCCTGGAGATCTTTCATTTCCTTTTCCTAGTTGAATGTTTGATATTTAATATTTCCTCAATAGATTCCAATCTGCTCTTTCTCCAATTATCCCTGACTGATCTTTCTGTTGCATGTTACATAAAACTGTTTTAAGTATATTCATAATATGTCACGAATCCAGTATCATGTGTCATACAGATGGTACTATGCAGTCATTTTATTTCCGATTAACAATTTGTCAGACAATGTTAATTATACAGTGCTTTTAACAATTAGCTTTTTCTCTTGTGGATTTGTGTGGGGTGCGGGTGGGGAAGATATTTATGATTTCCACTAAAGCCCTCAAAGCCCAGGCAGCCTTGATATTCATTCACGGCGAACTCCCATGACTCCTCAAACCCTACTTCCTCATTCCTAGAGAAAATAGGAGTTATCAAGTGTCAACTCAATCACTCCCCTCTCCAAATGAAATTTGGAAATCATAAACTTATCTCTATATTTATTTGTTTCTCTCCAATATTAATATTTGTAACCCTTTCTGAGGCTACCTACTGATCCTCTGTATCCTCTTTTATCTCTTTCTAGTCTTGCTGTATAAATATCTCCTCTCCTATATCTACCTCCAGGCTTTCCCTCTCCACTGTCTCTCCTTATCCTACAAAATGCTTCAAGACTCCCTTAAGCCCTTGCACAGGGCTGCCTATTGCAACCCATAACAATCTGGCTACTAGCACACTTCTCCTAAAAGGACCTCCTACTTGCCAGGTCTAATGACATCTTAATCTATATCCTTCTCTACTTTTCTGTGGTATTTGACCTTTTTCAATAAATACCTGTCCTTATGGAATTCTCCCCTTTCTTCAATTTAGTTTTAACTCGAAGTGAAATAGACATAGCATAAAATGACCCATTTTAAAATGAACAATTCAGAGGCATTTAGTACATTCAAAATGTTGTGCAACTACCACCTCACCTCTATCAAGTTCTAACATATTATCATGACTCCAAAAGGAAAGCCCATATTCATTAAGCAGTTGCTCCCTATATCCCCATCCTCCCAACCCCTGGCAGCCACCAACCTGTTCTGTCTCTATGGATTGACCTATTTTGGATATTTCATATAAATGGAATCAAACAATATGCCCTCTTGTGTCTGGCCTCTCACTTAATGTAGTTTTGTTTATTTCGAATCCTAGTATTTTGCCATATTTGCCTTAGATTTTATTTAAGAAACAAAACATTACAGAGAGAATTAAGATGCCTTTGTAGTCCTACACCCATTAAACAATAACTGCCCTTTTTAAACTTCTTATTATGGAAAATTTTTAATTTGTAAAAGAAAAGAGAATAGTGAAATGAATCACTATTACTCATTAATCAACTTTGACAATTATCAACATAGAGCCATTCTTGTTTCATCTAAATTCCTTATACTCCCTCTCCGCACTGGATTATTTTGAAGCAAACCTCAGAAATAATTTCACTCATAAATACTTTTCTGACATTTTTAAGGGAAATATTTGAACATCTTACCTAATAATAGACAAACATGTAAATTGACCGTCCCTCTGCTATGCTCACCAGCCAATCAGGAGAGTATGCAAATTAAGCCAACAAAGATGGCGGCTAATTTGCATACATAGGGGCGAAGCGACGGAGCGAAGACTGAAAGCTCTGGCCGGAGCAGCAAAGGCCTGGGTCCCGGATGCCAGAGGAAAACCAGTGCTGGCAGCCAGGGTAAGGAAGGCCTATTGCACGAATCTCTTTGTGCAACGGGCCTCTAGTTAAGTATAAAACTTTAGTGTTCCTGGAATCAACTATCCAGAACCATCAATTAACTTCCCTCCAGTTTTAAGAGTACAAGAAAGTCATAAGAAATAATCTGCAGTCTCGGATCTTAAAAAATTCATGTTAGTAGATTCTAGTTTTAAAACAAATCCAGCATAATCTCCTAAATTTCTATACTTACAAAGGCTCTCAAATGACAAACTAATGTTCTTTACACTGAGCTTAAGGTATTACACGATCTAAATCATCAAAGAAATGGCCAAGATAAAACATGTTACTTAGGCAAGAAATATAATTTTTGAGGTAAAGTTTTAAAAAAACCCACATTTTTGTTCAATTTCATTTCACCAGAAAATAATGTTTCATTATATTAGATATAAAGTGACACAACTAGCCCTGGCCAGTTTGCCTCAGTGGATAGAGCGTCGGCCTGCAGACTGAAAGGTCCCAGGTTCGATTCTGGTCAAGGGCACATGCCTGGGTTGTGGGCTTCATCCCCAGTGTGGGGTGTATGGGAGGCAGCCAAGCCATGATTCTCTCTCATCATTGATGTTTCTATCTCTCTCTCTCCCTTCCTCTTTGAAATCAATAAAAAATATATATATATTTTAAAAATGACACAACTAGAGCCCCAAAGTGGTTTTTACTTATATTGAATAATGAATTAGTGTTATATGATTATTGTTAAGAATAATGGAAACTGCCCTGACTGGTTTGGCTCAGTGGATAGAGTGTCGGCCTGCGGACTGAAAGGTCCCAGGTTCGATTCCGGTCAAATGGGTGTACCTTGGTTGCGGGCACATCCCCAGGAGGAGGTGTGTAGGGGGCAGCTGATCGATGTTTCTCTCTCATCGATGTTTTTTTTTTTTTTTTTAGCTCTTTCTGTTTTCTACATGTTCTTGGGGGTAGGGGAGAGTCTGAAAGTTTCAAAGGTCTTTTCTGATACATTTGATGATTATCACTTTGCTACTCCCTAGGTCTAGCCACTATCATCTCTCATCTGCCTTTTATGATAATTAGTCTTCTGACTGGTCTCTCTGCATTGGCCTTGGCCTGTGTCTGCCCCAAAGGTCAGAACAGTCTTTTTAAAACATGTCAGATCCTATCATTCTTCTGCTCAGAACCCTCTAGTGCAGGGGTGGGCAAACTTTTTGACTCGAGGGCCACAATGGGTTCTTAAACTCGACCGGAGGGCCGGAACAAAAGCATGGATGGAGTGTTTGTGTGAACTAATATAAATTCAAAGTAAACATCATTACATAAAAGGGTACGGTCTTTTTTTTTTTTAGTTTTATTCATTTCAAACGGGCCAGATCCGACCCACGGGCCGTAGTTTGCCCATGGCTGCTCTAGTGGCTTCCCATCCTACAAAGTCCCACTATAAATAATTCTCTCTCATTCTGCATAACTTTTTAAAAAATCAATTTCAAGATAATTCATATAAAATAAAATGCATCAGTTTGATGAGTTTTGACAGATGTGTACACCCATGTATCATCAAGGTGTAAAACATTCTCATCACCACAAAACGTCCCCTTGTGTGCCTTCTGCATGACCTTCGAATGTTTTGGACATTCTTGAAGGTGAAAAATCTGTTTGTAATGATCTGAGCCTAGAACCCAACTCTATTTATATATAAATACAAAATATTTTTTGCATGGTTTTAATGTACACCTGATTTTCCAGAAATGCACCTATCATGTAAATTGAGGGAAGGTGGTACTGTGACCAGAACCCAAGGTTAGCCGCCTGCTGCCCCCCAAAACCGAACTCATTAGACACTGGTGAAAAAAGAAAAAGGTTTTATTCAAAATTTGACTCCTGCCAAAAAACCCATCTCCATATCTTCGTGCAGGTAGAGGTTTTTATAAGGAGGTAGAGGGAGAGGAGAACAAAATCAAGGGGCAGGGGTTGAAAAGTTCTGTACGTGCAGACTGGCATAGTCCATACCGATAAGGACCTGGAAACTGGTCAAGAGATGGTCTGATGTGCGTCATCCTGTTTCTACGTCATCCTGGTTTTACATTTGAAGGTCAGCAATTTCCCGGAACTGAGATGAGTGAAGGTCGGAATGTATATCTTCTGAAGTTAGTTCCTTGAATTCTTATACAAACATGCTGTTTACCTACAAGCTACATATTAGAGTCAGTATTTACAGAAACAATGTCAAAAGAATAGCGGGGTGGGTTACAATTTTCCACTGTTACAGTTCTCTGTTCAGAATTTTACCTGAGGTTTGCCATTTTGGAAAATCATGTCTGAGGTTCTGTCAACATCACCATTTGTGACATTTGAGCTTCCAAGAGAATACTCTTCTATTCGCCTGCATTTGTCACATGTACAGTGGTTCTACATAAAGGTGAAGTACTTCATTATGTCTTTTACAGTGTTCATGAACATTTACATATTGAAATAGATACTATTTTATTATAAATTCATATATATGAGAGGTTTGGCATTATATTGGTTCTTTTGAAGTTGGGTGTGTAGACAGATTATTTATCTGTGAGTTTAATTTCAAGCTAGTAAATGAAAAGTATTAACTATTTGTTATAAAAAGAGAGCATTGGCCTATTAGATTAGAGAAGCACTGCCCCTCTTGTCCGATTACCTCTCTGATGGAATCTACTATTTACTGTTTATTCTCCTCTGCACTCCCTACTTCCCTCCACTGGCTTCCCCGCTGTTCCATGAAAGCCTCAGGCACATGCCCACCTTGGGACCTCTGTCTTCAGTTGCTGTTTGCTTCCTGTGCTGGAATACTCTTCTGATGAGGATCTATCTAAGTCAGTGATTCTCAACCCTTTAATACCATTCCTCATGTTGTGGTGACCCCTAACCATAAAATTATTTTCGTTGCTACTTCATAACTGTAATTTTGCTACTGTTAGGAATCGTCATGTAAATACCTGATATGCAGGATGTATTTTCATTGTTACAAATTGAACATAATTAAAGCATAGTGATTAATCACAAAAACAATATGTAATTATATATGTGTTTTCCAATGGTCTTAGGCAACCAAAAGGGTCGCGACCCACAGGGTGAGAACCGCTGATCTAAGTGATTCATTCCCTCCCTTCAGTTCTTTGTGGAAATGCCACCTTTTCACTGAGGCTTTCCCTGATATCCTGCAGCATGCCTCATGTCCCTCCTCTGTTTTATTTCTCTTATACCACTTTCTATTCTCTGGGCAGATTTTATATTTTACTCACTTGTTGTTGTTTTTGTTACTGTTGTTGTCTCTCAACCTGTCCTCTACCATTTATCCCTCTCCCCTCCCACACTAATATGTAAACTTCATGAGGACAGCTGCAAAATGTGGGTTTGTGCTGGTGAAAAAAAATTGTCCAGTTATCCCGCAAAATGGCATTTGTTTTGCTATGCTACATAGTTGGCCCTCGCCTTCCTTCTTATCTTCCAGCCTGGTGTGCTGTACGGGTTTCCCCACTGCTTAGTCCTCTTTATAAATGCAGCAGCATCCCTAGAGTTTAGAATAGTGCCTAGCACATATCAATAAATATTTGTTGAATGAGCGAATGTGTTCCAAGAGAAGTGTTTTTATGTGATTTTATCTGAAAGTTGTAAGATTTAAATGTTTTTACCTTTTTTAACAATTTTAATTTTTTTAAATATATTTCATTGATTTTTTACAGAGAGGAAGGGAGAGGGATAGAGAGTTAGAAACATCGATGAGAGAGAAACATCGATCAGCTGCCTCTTGCACACTCCCCTCTGGGTATGTGCCTGCAACCAAGGTACATGCCCTTGACCGGAATTGAACCTGGGACCCTTGAGTCCGCAGTCCGACGCTCTATCCATTGAGCCAAACCGGTCAGGGCAACAATTTTAATTTTTTTAAAGTATATCTTTATTGATTTCAGAAAAGAAGGGAGAGGGAGAGAGAGAGAGAGAAACATCAATGATGAGAGAGAAGCATTGATCAGTTGCCTCCAGCATGCCCCCACTGGGATTTGAGCTCACGACCCCAGGCACATGCCCTGACCGGGAATTGAATCATGACTTCCTGGCTCAAAGGTTGATGCTCAATCACTGAGCCATGCCAGGCGGGCAAGAGCAATTCTTTTTTTTTTTTTTTTAATTTATTTTATTGATTTTGTACAGAGAGGAAGGGAGAGGGATAGAGAATTAGAAACATCGATGAAAGAGAAACATCGATCAGCTGCCTCCTGCACACTCCCCACTGGGGATGTGCCTGCAACCAAGGTACATGCCCTTGACCAGAATCGAACCTGGGACCCTTCAGTCCGCAGGCTGATGCTCTATCCACTGAACCAAACGGGATAGGGCAAGAACAATTCTTTAAGCATCCCCTTCCCTCAGTTATGCTAGACTCTGATACCTTACCCATTGCTAGGTTGTCAGGTGCTGGCATCCTGTTCAGGAAATGAAGCAATCCTGCTTGCTGCGGAAACAGTTACCACCCCAGTGGTTCTGTGTGGTAACCAGCTTCCAAGACAGCACCCAGGGATCCTGACCTCCTGATTTTCACACCATTGTGTAGCCTGTTCCAACACTATACCAGGGTTGGTCTCTGTGACAAACAGAATCCTGGGGAAGTGACAGACAGTTGGTGACTAATGAGACCAGGTTAAAAAAAAAAAAAGACATTGCCACCTCTGACTTGCTCTCTTGAATGTCTCCCTGTGGGTGAAGCCAGCCACCTTGCTGCTCGGAGACTCAGACAGCTCAGGGAGAGGGCCACATGACGAAGCTGAGGCCTCCCGCCAGCAGGCAGCACCAACCCGCCAGACCCGAGGGTGAGCCATCTCAGAAGTGGATTCTCTAGCCCCAGTCAAGTTTTCCGATGCCTGCAGCCATGGCCAGTGTTTTTACTGTAACCTTACGGGAGACCTTGAACCAGAATTACCTAGCTCAGCTGTTCCTGAATTCCTTACCCACAGAAACTATGTGAGATAACAAACGCTTGTTGCTGGGTTAAAACAGTTTTGGAATGGTAATATGTCATAGAGCAATACGTAACCAATTCAGCATGGCTCGTTGAGGTCCAAACATTGTCTTTTGCTTACGTGACACCCAGGAACATAGGAAGTCTCCTGCTGTTTCATGAGGCACTGGAGTGTGGAAATGATTGTGCAGTTGTCTATGCCCTTAACCCCCCAACACACCATGTGTTTCTCCACCAGGGTTGTACCTTCCTCGTCTCTCGGCTCAGGAAGCAAAGCCCAAGTTCCCCCCTTTCCTAGAAGCACAGACGTATCTGCAGACCTGCCAGCCTTCACCCCCAACCTTAATCTTGTTTTTTGTTTCTGTCTTGGGGAAATCCTCTACTTTTATGACCATAATATTTTGTACTTCAACCTTCTCGCCCTCTCCAGGACTTTTAGAAATAAAAGTTAGAAACAAGCTTATCTTTTTTTTTCTTTTTCATGTTATAATCCCTTCCCCAAGACAGTGAACACATGGCTCTCTCCTTGAATTCTGAGTGGTGAGTAAGGAAAGAGGAAAATGGAGGGAAGAAAAATCAAGGTCAGTATCTCAAATACTGTCCTGCCACAATTATCAATATGTGTTGGGTATTTACCCTGCACCAGACACTATAATGAATGCTTTAAATATTTATCTCAGTGACCCCTTACAATATCCTATGAAGTAAGTACTATTATGCTCATTTTACAAACAAGGAGGTCATGTTTAGAGAGTGATTAAGTAACTTGCCTGAGGTCTAAAAACTTGTAGGTGGCAAAGCTGGGATTGTACCAGGTATGTGTTTTATTGGGAAGCCCAGGCTTTTGACCATTACCACGCACTGTCTTTCCATGTGGTCAGGGAGGGGAGAGGGTGGACCTTACTTGGCTCCGTTTGTTCACATAAATGAGTATGCCAATCATAGCTAAGATTTATCTGTTCATTAAGACGTTACTGACAGTAGCTTCTACTGGCAACACTTTCCAGGCAGCCGTACCTACTCTGTGCACCTGAAAATCAGACATTTTATTTAGTTTTTTAGGCCATCCATCCATCCAGCAAATGTTTTCCAAGTGCCTTTGCTGTAGGTACTGTGTGTGATGCTGGAGTTACCAAGCTAAGTTAAATACTCACCATGAGCTATATGTGTGTTTGAATGGTACAGGCATATAAACTAATAATTATAGGAGTGAGATAAGCTCTGCATCTAAACAGTATATGAACTACATGTTCTGGAATGCAGAGGAGAATTACTAATCTCAGCTTAGGTACGACAGGGAAAAATTCCCAGAGGTAACATTTCAGCCTTCAAGGTGAGTAGAAAGTCACCAGTAGGGCATCCTGGACAGAGGAAGTGACATGGCAAAGGTGCTCGGCGATTTTGGAGAGCTCCAGATATTTGAGAATAATTGAAGAGCAGGAGGGATGCTGTGTAGGGATCAGATAATGAAGAGGTTTGTTATAACTATGCTGGCGAGTAAAAAGGATGAGAACTCTTTTTTTTTAAATATATTTTATTGATTTTTTACAGAGAGGAAGGTAGAGAGATAGAGAGCTAGAAACATCGATGAGAGAGAAACATCGATCAACTGCCTCCTGCACATCTCCCACTGGGGATGTGCCCGCAACCCAGGTACATGCCCTTGACCGGAATCGAACCTGGGACCTTTCAGTCCGCAGGCCGACGCTCTATCCACTGAGCCAAACCGGTTTCGGCAAGGATGAGAACTCTTACCCCACGGGTGGACGCTTCCCGCAGATAGGCCTTGTTTGTCAGTTTTCAAAATTAGAATGCCTGCAGTTTTCTGTCTCCTCAGGCCACCTCTCCATATTATATTTGGCCGGACTAATAACATACATAGGATTCCTATCTACCCCTATAGACATTTGTGTTTACTTCTGCTACAGCAATGGGAAGTCACTGAAGAATATTTTAAAGCAAGATAGCATTTGCTCTTTTAGGAAAGGCCATGCTGGCTTACTGTGGACGATGAATGGTGAGGCCACCAGTTTAAGTACAAGATTAAGAGACCCACTGGATGAGGAGGCTGAGGGAGGGGGAAGAGTCACGATTCCCAGGGTGTACTGGATGAATGGTGGTGCCATTCACCCAAAATAAAGTAAAAAAGAAAGGTTTTACTTTGTATATTTTATAAAGTAAAATTCCTTGGGAAGGATTGTGGAGCGCTTGCTAGAGTCCACTTACTAGCGCTCAGGAGTACATACATGAAGTTCACCTGGAGACTTCAAAGGTGACATAAATGTGCCAATAAATATTGTGATATATTTATGTCACAAATCATGATACATTTAGGACATGTTGGAATGAGTAAGAATTTTTCTTATACTGATGGTATATGAAAAATGAGACATAATGTTTAAAATGGGGACTGTTCTGGAAAATCTGGTGTATATGGTCACTGGGTATAAAAATTACTTTGTCGTCTCATCCGTGCTCACTTTAATAAAAAGTCTTTCTGAATGAAAATACTGTGTACATAGTATTAAAATAAAATGTACATGTTATAAAAACAGAAAATTTAAAAAAGAATGGACATGTTTAAGTAAACATGTCTTATTTACAGCTTATCAATCTATGGGTATTCTCATCTTGAAAATAATTTACCATACTTTTCACCAGAGTTATTATTGAGAAACCCCATTAACTGACTTGAGTTTTCTCTCCTTTTCCCAAGCTCTCATTCACTAATGAGATATATATATATTTAGTTAATCCTCACCCCAGGATATTTTTCTACTGATATTTAGAGAGAGTGAAAGGGATGGGGAGAGACAGAGAGAAACATCAATGTGAGAGAGACACATTGCTTGGTTGCATCCTGCACATGCCCTGACCAGGGTCAAGGGTCAAGCCTGCAACCTACTGGTAGCCATTTGCGCTAGAGGGGACGGTAGAGAGACGCTCCTCACATATTTGTCCAAAGCTCAGAGAGAGAAATGTCGTGTGACCTCACAGTGGACCATGAGCACTTGGGCATTTCGCTGTTTGTGTTGCTTAAACTACACTTGCCACGTATCCTCTGGAGCACTCAGCTCCACTGTCCTTGCAGACCTGGTCCCGTCGGGGAGGTCGTCTGCCCAGCGATGCGGCCTTTCAGTGCTGATGGACATGGGCCTAATGCAGTTCAGCTGCCATGTCAGCAGTGCTGCCCGGAACACTGATGTGTGTCGGAATGGACTGTGTTAGGTTGCTTGCTTGCGCTGCCATAACATAGGGCCACACTGGGTGGTGTTAACAGCAGACATTCATTTTCTCACAATTCCGGAGGCTAGAAGTGAGAGATGGTGCCGTCAGCGGGGCTGGTATCTCCTGAGGGGGTCGCTCCCCAGCTTGTAGATGGCTGTCTTCTCTCTGTGTGTCACATGGACTCCCCTCTGCACTGCCACGTGTCCTCCCCTCCTCCTCTGACGACACTGGTCAGATTAGATGAAGACCCACACCACTGAATGACTTGCTGGAAGACTAAAACTCAAAGGCAGACACATAATCAAGTCCGAGGGGTTGCAAGGTCATGGGAATAGGGGTACACAATTCAGACCACAGGGCATGTAATGTCAAGAGTTATTATTGAGAAACCCCATTAACTGACTTGAGTTTTCTCTCCTTTTCCCAAGCTCTCATTCACTAATGAGATATATATATATTTAGTTAATCCTCACCCCAGGATATTTTTCTACTGATATTTAGAGAGAGTGAAAGGGATGGGGAGAGACAGAGAGAAACATCAATGTGAGAGAGACACATTGCTTGGTTGCATCCTGCACATGCCCTGACCAGGGTCAAGGGTCAAGCCTGCAACCTACTGGTAGGTATGTGCCCTTGACCAGTATCAAACCTGGGACCCTTCAGTCTGCAGGCCAATGCTCTATCCACGGAACTAAACCGGCTAGGGCATTAAATATATATATTGATTTCACACCCCCATCACTGGGGATGGAGCCCACGACCAGGAATTGAACCACGACCTCCTGGTTCATAGGTCTATGCTCATCCACTGAGTCACACTGGCTGGGAAAATTTATCTTTATTGTTGAAAGTATTATAAATGTCCCCTTTTTCCTCCCCATTGACCCTCTCTAACCCACTGGAGAAAGCAGCAATAACAATGAACATTTATGAATTTCCATATGCAAAAGTTGGACCTGGCAAATAAAAATTAAATTTTCTTTAGGAAAAAATAAATTTCAATTTAGCACATTAATCTTCAGAGAAAACAATATATACATTTTAAAATATTTTTATTGATTTCAGAGAGGGAGAGACAGATAGAAACATCAATAATGAGAGAGAATCATTGATCACTGCCTCCTGCACGCCCCACACTGGGGATGAGCCCACAACTGGGACACATGCCCTACCTAGGAATTGAACTGCAACCTCTTGGTTCATAGGTTGATGCTCAACCACTGAGCCACGCTGGCCAGGCACTATATACATCTATAAAAATCATTTACAATATTTTAGATTTGTTTTTTCTGAGAATTTAAGAGCGTATCCCTCATAAAACTATGAGTTCTGGAAATATGATTAAATCTTATTTTTTGATATTTAATATTTCAAAATATAAAAGGGGATCTTGAATGTTTTACTTTTCCCTCTTTATTAGGAATGTGAAATTCTTTATATGTAATAATCAAAATATGCTGTTTTCTCAAACAACATAAAAGTGGTACTGTTATTTGGATTTGCATCATTTCTATATTCTGAACTATGTGTGTATATATTCATTTTAGGCTATAATTTTTATTCTTTAAAAAAATAAAAACAGTAAATTTTCTTTATAAAACTAGCAAACAACAATTGCTAATTTCTGTCTTATATTTTCCAGTTGAGAATGTGGCCATGTGTGTCACGAGGTGGATGAGATCATTCCTGTGTTGTGGAAGCTGAAGTGCTTTTCTAAGTCCATGGGTGGTCTGGCCGGATTTCCGAGGTGAGTTAGAACAACCTTTTATGTCATGGGATGCCTTGCCCAGGTTGTGCAATGTAACCATTAAAACCAAGCAAACCTGTTACTCAACTACTTCATTTCTATTTCTTCTGTATCCAAATTAGATTATTTCAATACAAACATGATTCAATAGAATATTTACCAGGTGATAAGGATTGTAAAAATTTCTGTGGACTTACTGAATTAAAAAAACATACAAAAAAACTTTGAAAATATGCTGTGAGCCAAGTGGGACTTGGAAGGCACTTGGAAAAACACTTTATTATTTAGATAAAATCCAGGTTCAACCCAGAACAGGTGATATCAAAGTCACTAGTTTTTTACAGATGGTTCTCCTTCTCTCTTTTCTACCCACGTGGGATACCCATAGCTCCCTTTGTGTCTCATCCTAGGACTATGTCACAGGTGTGGAAGGTGTGGCCCTGCTACTGGCATTAAGCTTCTGCTTCCCACCAAGGCCCAAGAACAGGTCATTGGAGTAGGAATGAATGGGGCTGTTCTTGCTTTGGGTAGAAGGCGGGAGAGAAAGCAAGAGGAGTACTGTATGTGAATCATCCGCACAAGAGAGCTTTTTAAGTTCTTGTTTCAGTCGTTCCATATTTCTTTAGTTTTTCCACAATGGACTTAAGAGTCGGTCATCTATTTCCTTTAAAGTAGAAGATTAGTTTTTTTTATTGCTTTGTGTTCTGCCATCCAAATTTATTTTGATAAAAATGTGGATCAATTAACTTTGAACTCAATTTTAAATGGTACTTAATTTGTTACCTTCTCAAGTATTACTTCCTCAAAGAAAAATAAAACAAGTATGAACCTGAAAAATGGATTTGGGGAAATTTTATTTTAAAAAAAGAAATTGCTAACATTTCTTTGGGCAGTTCTGTGCTAAAACTTTTCACTGTCAACATCTGAAATTTCCAGGGTTTCTTTACAAAAACTGCTCTTGCATAATATTTTTCTTCTCTGTTTTATTCTATAACTTAGAGGCCCGATGCATGAAAGTCGTGCAAGAGTAGGTCTTCCTTTCCCGGGCTGCTGGCACCAGCTTCCCTCTGGCACCCAGGACCCTGGCTTCCCTCACAGCCCCGGCTTTATCCAGAAGGTAGTCCAGTCTAATTAGCATATTAGGCTTTTATTATTATAGATGTTTCAAGCCCACTACTACTATGCTGCTTTCTGAGGACATTTCAGGGTCTAAATCATGTAGAGATATACAGATTATTGATTGTATTATTCACTGTATATACTAAACAAATGATTTTTGAGTGCCTACTATGTGCCAGTCACTGTCTGGGTGCCAGAGATACAAAAATGAAGCTAATTGGGGGGAATACATACACATTTGAATAATTATAAAGTAGCCAATGAAATATTAAAAGAGATCTACAAAGTACAACTAGGACTAGACAATGGAATAACTAATTGTGCCAAAGAGAGTCAAGGAATGTGATAATATTCGATCAAGGTATTAAAGAATGACTAGAGATTCGCCCAGTGGGTCTACCCAGTGGGAGGAGGCATTCAATTACAGGGAACATTGTTTGCAAAAGCAGGGAGGCCTGAAATGCAAGATAAATCCTGAAAGTGGCCTGGAATCACTGGAATTTAGGGTACAAAGATTAAGCATGAGTTCCTTTCACCAGTTGGCTGGCTCTCCCAGCTGCCTCTCACATTCTCCTCTTAGTTTCACTCCTGCTTCAGCTCCCAATACAACAGAGCTCTTTTCTCCCCTAGCACCTCTGGTCACTGGGTAGGTAATTTCTCAGCTACTTTATGAGTATGGGACTCCTTTCATGAAAGGGACACGCCTTGTGCCTCATATTACTTTCTTTAACAAAACCAGCCACTCCCAGCCTGATTACGCCTCCTACTTACTGGGGTTTATTTCCCCAAAGACTTGACTGTTTTCCATCTTGGAAGACTGAAGATTTATCATCAACTGGGATGATTAAACAACATATAGCAAATTCTGAAAATAACCCTGAGAAGTATTCCAAAAATATTTTGAGAAATTCTAGCATCAATGATAGCCTCTAAAGATTCTTTGAAAAGAACACTCCACTGGATGTGCAAACTCTAGCGTGTTTTAAAATAGTCACATATTGTTAATTTTTAGGTGTGATAATGATATTGTGGTTATCTTTTTAAAGTCATATTTT
>NW_006299390.1:4563201-4572061 GCF_000327345.1 Myotis davidii | reverse complement strand
TGTGAGATTTGCTTTAAAATAATCCAGTGATGGGAGGAAAGGTTAAGTGTGGGGAGTAGGCAAAATAATATTAATGGATAGACATCTGAAGCTCATTGCACTAGTCTGTTTTTGCATGTTTAAAACATTCAGTAGTAAAAAGTCACCTTACCTTATAGTCACATTTCATCTTGTCCTTATAGGTGAAAAAGAAGTAATCATTTTTACAAATATAAAGGCACTTGGAGTATTTTAATATCCTCAATTCATTAGCCCCTCCAGAGGCTGAGATAGGCTGAGTTCTGTATAAGGGCTCTAATGCTTTTTGCTGTAAAGGATTTTACATTTATATGTAAATAAATAACCTCTTAGTATTTCTAAAGATAATTAAGTAGGCAATTAAACATGCAAATCTAACAACACTAAAAATTCTACCTTTTATCCCAAAGAGTGCACCATTTCTTATTTTAGCTTGTCATTGTCTTTTATTTTTACAGCACATCTGCACTATAAATGCTAATGAATAAAAATTACCTAGTGTAATTGTAATTTTCCTCCTGTTACAATATATCAAGTTATATTGATTTATTTGTCTTCTTTACAGTGCCTTCCTCCACCTACTTAAAAATTTTGTAAAAGAACTCCAGGCATTTTTGGACAATAAAGATCTTGTTAAAATCAGGTCTCTTTTTAATTCAAATTGTTTAGCCTGTAGAATAGCTTATAGAACGAGATGTTTTCAGCTTCTCTTAAGCATGTAAAATGCTCTGTTACAGGAGTGGTAAGGTGACTCAGTGGGTCCTCTTCTTGCCTGGGTGAGCACAGACTCCCGAGTATAAGGCAAGCTCACCAGGCTGAGCTCACATCGGACCTCAGAGATGCTGGAGATGAACCATGACCACAGGCAAGTTTGTGCTCTTGTTGTTTAAAACAATTTCGAACTCATAATATGTGCATTTTGTAGTGGTCCTCCTTGCTCCAAATCCAGCTTAACCCACACATCTTTAATTCTTAACTTTTTCATTTTATAGATCACCTCTACCAATTTCAATTTATACATTCTCCAGGACACTTTCCCTTTAGGTGAATATTTCCCAAAGTGTAACCTAAGGGCCACTTCTGTCCAGCTGCATGGAGTGCTGCCCCCAACAGGCATTCTGGGTCAGGATCTCTGGAGGTGGGGCCTGAGAACGGGGTCCAGGGCACATTATCAACTGGCAGGAAAGCTTAGGAGGAAGTTTTCGTTTGGCTATGAAATGGCAGGACCGAGAACAGTAAACCACTACTCCTCTTCTGCCTACCTACCCTCTGCTTTAGAAGTGTATTTCCTCAAAAACTGGACTCAGTGGTGAGCATCGACCTATGAACCAGGAGGTTGCAGTTGGATTCCCAGTCAGGGCACATACCCAGGTTGCAGGCTCGATCCCCAGGGGGGAGCATGCAGGAGGCAGCCAATGATTCTCTCTTATCATTGATGTTGCTATCTATCCTCCTCCTCCCTTCCTCTCTGGAATCAATAAAAAAAATACATATTTTAAAGAAGAAATAGACTCATAAACAGAAAACAGATGGTTGTCAGAGGGGAGAGGGCGTGGGGGACTGGGTGAAAAAGGTGAAGGGATTAAGAAGTACAAATTGGTAATTACAAAATAGTTATGGGATGTAAAGTACAGTATAGAGAATATAATCAATAATAATGTAATAACTATGTAAGGTGCCAGGTGGGTACTAGAAATATTATGGAGAACATTTTGCAAAGTATATGATTGTCTAACTACTATGCTGTACACCTGGTAGTAATACAAAATAATATTGAATGTAAATTGTCACTGAAAAATAAAACAAAAATAAAATAAATACTGGTTTCAATGGTTAGTCATTCTCATTCTTTTAAAATTTTAAAAATTTGTGAATGTTTTATGTCAATGAGGGGATACTACTTAGGCAAGTTGTGCTGTTTTAGGGTAGCAGTCTTCAAACTACACACACACACACACACACACACACACACACACGATGGTATAGGAAGACTTTTTAAGAGCTATGAGGGCCAACGAGAGTTTTAAAGGATCAGGATTCTGGATATTCAGTTTCCCTTTGCACTACTTAAAACTATTCTGCAAAAATAATGTATGGAGAGTGGCCCAAGAGGGCAAAAGAGGAGGCTCCTCTTGAGCTCCCATTCCCCCGTGGATGCACTGGTAGTACAGCCACATGTGGAGCAATTCCCTCTGAAAGAGATCCAGAAACTAGCCAAGCAACTCCCACACATCAGACAAATAAGAAAATACCCACATCAAAAGAGGTAAAAGCTGAGACACACTGTCTCCATAAACCTCACCCCCCAGCGCTGCACCATACAACGAGGCGGGAACCTTCTCCCTGAGGAGTGAAGGGTTTGGACTCTATACTGAGTGCCCCTACTTTAAAGACTCCCACTTAGTTGGCCACCAAAACCCCCAGCTCTGAAAGTCAATGGGCCTTGCTTCCAGGAGACCCACAAGATCACAGCAAACAAACATAATATCAATAAATGGTGATGGGAAAATTGGACAGTCACATGCAAAAGAATGAAATGGGATCTCTATCTTATGCTTACACAAAAACAGCTCGAAGTGGATTAAAGACTTGAATTAAGATCTGAAACTGTAAAACTAGAAGAAAACAAAGGGGCGGGGAGGAAGTTCTTTGATACTGGTTTTGACAGTGATTTTTTTTTTGGATTTTACACCAAAATCAAAGGCAACATAAGAAAAAGTAAACAAGTGGGACTACATTAAACTAAAATGTTTTGCACTGCAAAGGAAACCGTCAACAAAAAGAAAAGACAACCTTTGGAATGGGAGGAGATATTTGCTAACCACATAGCCAGTAAAAGTTTACTATGCAAAATTTGCTAGGAACACTAGCAAAAAGGGAAATAACCCAATTTAAAAATAGGCAAAGGATCTGAATAGACATTTTCCCAAGGACATACAGGTGGCCCAACAGGCACATAAAAAGGTGCTCAGCATCACTAATCAGCACAAATATAAGTCAAATCAAAACCACAATGAGATATTGCCTCACACGTGTTAGAATGGCTATCCTCTAAAAGACAAGAAATGTGTATTTATAAGGATGTGGAGAAAAAGGAACTCTTCTACACCATTGGTGGGAATGTAAATTAGTGCAGCCTTTATACAAAACAGTAAGGAGGTTCGTTAAAAAATGAAAAATAGAACTACCACATGATCTAGCAATCCCGCTTCCGGGTATATATCTAAAGGAAATGAAATCACTATCTTGAAGAGATATCTGTACTCCCATGCTCATTGCAGCTTTAATCACAATAGACAAAGTATGGAAACAACTACATGTCCATCACCAGGTGAATGGATCAGAGAAATGTGACACACACACACACACACACACACACACACACGCTAGATTATTATTCAGCCTTAAAGAAAATAAGGAAATCTTGTCATTTACAACAACATGGATGAACCTGCAGGGCATTATGCTAAGTGAAATAAGCCAGACAGAAAAAGACAAATACTGCATGGTACCGCTTACATGGGGAATCTAAGAAAAAGCCAAACTCATAGAAACAGAGAGTAGAAAGTGGTTTCCAGCAACTGGGGGTTGAGGGAAATAGAGAGAAGTTGATAAAAGGATACAAACTTTCAGTTACAGGATGAATAAGGTCTGAGGAGTTAATGTATAACATGGTGACTATAGTTGACAACTCTGTAGAACATAATTGAAATTTGCGAGGAGAGTAAAACTTACATGTTCTCACCATCTTTCTCCACCAAAAAAATAAATATGTGAGGTGATGAATGTATTCATTAATTTGATGGGACAAATTCTTCCACAATGTATACTTATATCAAATTATTGTGTTATACACTTTATTTTATAATTTTAGCAATTATCTATACTAATAAAAGCCTAGGTGGTCCTCGCGCCTTCACATGATGCCCTCATATCATCCCAAGATGGCCGCCACAAGATGGCCAGCAGGAGAGGGCAGTTTAGGGTGAACAGGCCAGCAGGGGAGCAGTTAGACGTCAAGCAGGCAGAGCAGCGGTAAGGGGGCAATCAGGCAGGCAGGCAGGTAGCAGTTAGGAGCCAGCGGTCCCAGGTTGACTGGGCCTGCGAGACTGGGCCTAAACCGGCAGTCAGACACCCCCTGAGGGGTCCCAGATTGGAATGGGTACAGGCCAGGCTGAGGAACACCCCTCCCCCCACCCCATGCACGAATTTCATGCACTGGGCCTCTAGTATATTAATAGAGCTAAAAAATAATTTTAAAAACCTGATCTGCCTCAGGATAAAAAATTTCCACCTCTTCTTTCACACATCTCTTCCCCATTATGTCATATTTTAAAGGAGAAAGGCGCCTTCTTACCCTAATCTTTCTATAGTGTATTACCTTTTGGTAGAAAAACCTCTTAATTAGAAACACAGCATAAGTATTGGTATTGGTATTGTGTTGAGAAAGGAGTTACATTAATGAATGAGTAACAATTCCATTTGCAATTAGATGGTTTTCTATTTCACTTTCAAAGATCTACAATCAAGTTCTCAACTGAGAGAATATTAAAAGCAAATTTGGTGCTAGATTTCCCCATGATTTTTGCCATATGATTCTGAGAGTGCAAAGAATTGCGGGCATTGCTGTAACAAAATTCCTATTTCTACCCACTTATTTACAAGAACAAATTTTGCTCAACATTTACATTAATAATAAAGCACAAAAAGATAGGGGAATAAAACTGAGGTTAAACCCTACCTCAATTTAGCCATAAATAATAAGTAATTATGCTAAATTGATACCTGACCTAATTTCAGCAAAAATTATATACTTGATCTAATTTTAGCCAAACCAGCCAGTTCTATCCAGCTCATTAAGAGATACATTAAAACAAAATTAGTTTTTTCTTATTAAATATATTTCCTTATAAAATGTATTCATGTTATTTTTATCAATAGAATGCTGATAATAATTGAAATGATATTCCAGGATAATTATTAAACACAGCTTTATGGTCACCCAAATTTTTAAATGTAATTTCAATGGATATGCTTTTTGTTATGATAATTAAGGTAATTGACAAAAGACTTTCAAGAATGAAAATATGTCCTATTAGGATGGAATTCTTTGGTATAAGCAGAATAAAAATATGAGTTCAAAGAGAGAAAAAGGAAAGATTCAAAATCTCTGGTTATTAAAAACAGCTTGGTCAGCCCTAGCTAGTTTGGCTCAGTGGATAGAACATCAGCCTGCAGACTGAAGTGTTGCAGGTTCAAGTCCAGTCAAGGGCACATGCCTGGTTTGGGGCTCAATCCCCAGTAAGGGGCATACAAGAGGCAGCTGATCAATGATTCTCTCTTTTCATTAATGTTTCTATCTCTTCCTCTCTGAAATCAATAAAAATATTTTTATTTATTTATTTATTTTTGAGCACAAATTCTCTAAAATGAAAAATTTTAAAAGGAGTTATCTCTAGTTCAAAGCTCATTTCTATGAGGTGTTACATCCATCACCCTTTTATGAGACATAAAATTAAGAAAGGACACCTCCAGAAGCTACCTAAACCTTTCAGCTAGCGGTTACGATGAAGTTAAGGGTGTTTTCACACCGAAATCCAAAGAGGACAGTGAGAATGAAACAAGTTCTGCATGGTCATTCAAATCTTGGTAAAGGAACTACAGTGGAAGCCCAAGCTGGTGAGCAAGTGGGAGAAGGAAAGAAAACATGGTTCAACAGATCACATGAGGAAATCCAGTACAAATGCTGGCTTTGGCATTATGTAGGTAGCCCCTATTTTTTGTCACAGGCGACTCTATTAAGTCTTATTGTTGCAAAACCAGTCCAAATCCTATCAAGTTAAAAAGAAGTCCCTCAACGACTTGTTGGGTGTAGGCGGTAACCCATGTCCTCCCACACCAAAAGTCATCAATTCTGGCAAGGAAGTTCCAACGTGCCTTTATGGTCCTGTTGATAGGATGCCTTAGGCCAGGCACATCCCGGTGATGTTCTGCTGGCTGAGATACAAGATGGGAGGAGAGTAGGCCTTATTACTCAATCAACTTCCTGGCCTTGAAGAGGCAGCGACGGTAGAAGACCTGCCAAATGGCTGAGACAGAACATTGAAAAGATGCTGAAGTACAGGACCCGAGTGTTCGTTGATTCATTGGAATCGCACATCTTCTCCTCTCGCTTCTTCGTGTAGGCAAAATCATTAACGATTGATTCTGACAGGTCTTCAAGGCGTCCTAGCTCTACCTCTAAAGATCTGAGCTTCTCAACTTTTGCAATCTCTTTATAATTTTTCGCCTCCACTCCATGCTTCATGTCTAGGATCACGAGTTGGTCAGGTAACCGCCCTGTTCCCTTGCTCTCAAAACACACTTGGAACATGTCATAATCTACAGTGGTAAACGCAAATTTCCCCTTGGTGCATCCTCCTTGGAGTACAGAATATGGCCAGCAGAATCTGTGACCTTGAGGTGGGTGCGCAGGCCGCCAGCACCCCCAGATTGCTCGGTGATCTCTATGCGCCTGTCACCAGCAGGTCCCTATGGCACTTGTGGGGGTTGATGGGTAGATGGAAGGAGATGGTGAGAACCGAATTGGGCCAAGCAGGAGGGGTAAAAGCAGCAATGCTAACTGGCAAGGGCCATGCTGGGCTTATAGGCCAGAGTCCCAGTGGTCAGCAAACTCATTAGTCAACAGAGCCACATATCAACAGTGCTTCTTCAAAATAGGCTCGCCCAGGCCGAAAACTGACTTCTGCGCACGGGCCACGAAGTTTCAATCGCACTGTGTGCACGCCCGCACATGGTATTTTGTGGAAGAGCCACACCCCAGGGGCCAAAGAGCCACATGTGGCTCGTGAGCTGCAGTTTGCCGGCCACTGGCCTCCAGACAAACAAAACCTGGTGCCGGAGACTGTTCAATAAAAATATATTTAAAAAAATAAAATAAAAATGTAGTAACAACAGCTTGTTCATATATTTAAAAAAATAGATGACATGGTATTTAGATTCAGTATGATATATTTTTAAAGTGCTGTAATATTTTGTAATGACAATATTTACAATACACTGGAAGTCACATCCTTTGCAACCATTTTAACTTGGGATGAAAAGCTTTACATGTCAGCTTAATAATGTGCACAAGGATACAGAGTGTTACAAAATTCTTTTGAAAGTATTTGCAAGTAATAAGTTTGAAGACCCCTATTTTAGAAAACCTGGTTAGAGATCAGTGTGTTGAAGGGACTAGAATGGAAAAAAACGAGGAGAATTTGGGCAGGGCGACAGTGAGGAGACAATTGATTTTTTCCAGATATAAGGAATTTGAACTATATTAAGTTCACAGTCATGGAAATGAATGGAAACAGACTGCAAAGCAAATGCTACTAAGAAATGAGAATTGTTAGTGTCAGTCCCTGCTTCATTTCATATTAAGTTTTGAATACTGACAAAACAGAATTTCCCACTCCCGATTTGGTCTTTCCCTCTCTCCCTTCCTTCCTTCCTTCCTTCCTTCCTTCCTTCCTTCCTTCCTTCCTTCCTTCCTTCCTTCCTTCCTTCCTTCTTCTATTATTCATCAGTTTGCTAAGTGCTTGGACTTCTGAAACAGTTAACAACAATCAGGTCTCTGGCCTCTGATAGCTTCCGGTCTAGTAGAGGAGTTTACAGGTGAGTATGATGCTAAGAGAGATATCATCATTTGCGGCCCATATTATTCCACCTCCCTCCCCTTGTAACATGCTAGAGGATAGAGAGCTGGAGCTTCCATTCCCAGACTTCCTCAGATTCCACATGTGGCCCAGTCTCTCTGGCAAGGCAGACATATGAATGTCATATTTTGGAAGATAGAGGTGGCACTTCTGCTGTTTCCACCAGCAAGCAGCGATGTGGAAGCTCTGGTTTTTCTATGGCAATGTAGCAGAGGCCCCACTTATTCTGGTTGGTTCTCTCTTTGGTGAGCTGGGGTCTCTCCTGCGCTGTCCTGGCGAAGGCTGTTCATGAATATATCTAAATGGTGGCTTCAGAGTATTGAACCCTTACACGCTGTTTATGTCCTCTGTTTTTCTGCCTCTACTAGTATGTTCCATTCACTTGCCTTGGACTCCATTATGGCCTCCTGTGCCCTATGAACAGGCTGCCTTCTCAGTGTGTCTTTTCTCAACTGGGTCATTTCCTTTAGAGTAGTCTGTCTAGTTGGCCTAAGAAGTTCCCTGGAGAGCTAATTTAAAATGCAGACTCCCCCCGCCCCCCCCATCCCTGATTCAGTAGTCTGAGATGTGGCTGGAAGTCTGCATTTTTAACAAATACAACAGGTCATTCTGATCCATTGGCCTTGAACTGCACCTTGACAACTCTCTGATGTCAGCGGTTAGGACAGAGTAGGCCCTTGCTCCTTCATTCTTCCCTGTACTGTGGAGGGCAAGAAAAGAGGAAAGTTAAAGGTAGCACCAGGTGGTAAGTTTGGCTGACCAGGGCTATAATTGTAGCACTTGTTCACACAGGGAAATTAATAAGGTAAACCAGTTTCTGGAGGAAATAATGAATATTATTTGAGATTTGTTGGTTCTTCCCAAAGAAGATGATATATTGTTGGCAGCTTGGAATGGATGAATGACTCGGTGCTGGAGGTTGGTTATTGGGATGGATTCTCTGTTGAGTGCACTTCAGAGAATTACTACTGTCGCTAAATTATTTCTTTAATGTGGTGCAACCAGGATTGTCCTAAAGATGACATCCATCTATTGGCATCATTCCCAACATGACAAGGAGTCAAATATATTTTGCATAAGAGGAAGAGTTAGAAGAATCATGGTAGAATAATCAGTACTATAGGTTGCCTAAGATGCCCAAG
>NW_006299390.1:4552935-4563168 GCF_000327345.1 Myotis davidii | reverse complement strand
TCTCTCCTTCCCCTCTCCCTAATCCTTTCTTCCCCTTTCTCCAGCCCAGTGGTAAATATATATTAGTTGTGTAAATTGTGGAGGGAAAATTATGTATGATACATGGAAGAGAAGAGAATAAAAACTAAATTTACAAATATTATTGCACATGTTTCTGTTGGCCCACAAACTAGGTAGGGTAAAATAATGCTGTTTCTGAGCTGTCTCACGGGTCTTTGTGTAAAGGAGGACTCTGGACTCATATTCCAACATATTGTAAAAGATCTGTTTCTTCTCCAGGACTTAAAGCCATTGTTTTAGAGAGGCCTTCAAGCTCTTTTTTCAAGTGAAATCTTATGCAGAAATAATATTTCAGGAATGTAACTATACTTGATTGAGTTCAAATACATACCATTTATTTATTCTAAAGCTGTCTAGGTTCATGAGAACAATGTATCTATTTTTATGAAGATAAAAATTTAAAACCAGGGTATATGGACAAGGGGAGTATGTGGGCAAACACATTTCTTTCCAAATTTATATTGATGAAGTCCTGACTTATTCAGAAAAGTGGTTACAAATGGAATAATTTCTTTTAACAACATGTTTTGCAATCTTGGAATACTGTAAATGAACAGATATGGTACAAGAACCCTAATTCTGATATCTACCATATAATGACTTAACCTTGTCAGTGGATCAGTCATAAATATTTATTGAACACTTAGTATGGTCTAGATCAGTGATGGCGAACCTATGACACCTCTGACACGCGAACTCATTTTTTTGGTTGATTTTTCTTTGTTAAATGGCATTTAAATATATAAAATAAATATCAAAAATATAAGTCTTTGTTTTACTATGGTTGTAAATATCAAAAAATTTCTATATGTGACATGGCACCAGAGTTAAGTTAGGGTTTTTCAAAATGCTGACACGCCGAGCTCAAAAGGTTCGCCATCACTGGTCTAGATACTGAAATTATGTTAGAGGAAACAGACACCTGAAATTTATAGCCTAGTACAGTGGTCGGCAAACTGTGGCTTGTGAGCCACATGTGGCTCTTTGGACCCCTAAGTATGGCTCTTCCACAAAATATCTACTTCTGCGCATGGGCCACAAAGTTTCAATCGCACTGTATGTGCGCTCCCGCACGTGGTATTTTGTGGAAGAGCCACACTAAAGGGGCCAAAGAGCCGCATGTGGCTTGCGAGCCGCAATTTGCTGACCACGGGCCTAGTAGGATAGATAGTCACTAAACAAATAATTGTAAATAATTATAAGTGCATAAATTATGACTCAAAAGAAATTCTAAGTGTGCTGGGAATATATGACAGGAGATCTAGCTTGTACAAACGGGGTCAAAAATGTTTTTCCTAAGGAAATGATATTTAAATTGAGACATGAAAGGTGAATAGGCAAAAGGAAGGGCAAAATAAAAGTATTCCAGGCAGATGGGCCATGATGTGCAAAGACCCAAGGAGCAGCCAGACATTTTGCAGCGTGGCAGAAAGTGACACTGAGGAGCAGGCTGACCAGGAGGGTGCTGGTGAGGCAGTGTACACACTGAGGCAGCAAGTGTCTAGAGAAGGAGGGACAAGGGATCAGTATATATTGGGGTGGGGGTGGGGTTGGAGCCCATCAGTTCATATTTCTTATATCATCCTGACATATGAATGCTAAGTATTTGAGCCTTATTTAAAAGATAATGGAAAGCCACTGAAAGATTTTAAATAGAAACCTGAGTTGATATCCTTCTAGCTGGGGATAGAGAATGGTTTGAAGGAGGTGGGACTGATCTAGAGGGAAAACTGCTAGAAAGATATTGCAATAGTCTAGGCAAGAGGTGATGGTAGTCTGTACATGGATGGTAGCAGTGGAGATAAAATAAAATGGGCAGTTTATAGATAACTGTTGTAGTCTGCTCAGATGCCATAATAAAATATATAATAAAGATTGGGTGACTTAAAAAGCAGTTTATTTTTTTCACAGTGTGGAGGCTGGAAGTCTCAGATACAGGTCCATTTGGGTTGGTTTTTGGTGAGGGCTCTCTTCCTGGCTTGCAGATGACCATATTACATGGCAGGTCTCTCTCTCTCTCTCTCTCTCTCTCTCTCTCTTTCTCTGCTGTACAGGTTTGCTATTCATCAACTTCTTCTTCTTCTTCTTCTTCTTCTTCTTATAAGGCTCCAACCTATGACTTCATGTAACTTTAATTGCTTCCTAAAGCCCCTATCTCCAGATACAATCACAGTGAGGATTAGTGCAACATATGAATTTTAGGGAACACAATTTAGTCTGTAGCAATATCTTATATGTTTCAGAAATAGTGCTTTATTGGATGTAGGAATGAGGTGGAAAAGGATAGGGAAGTCAAGGATGACACTTAAGTTTGTGGCATGAGTAGAAATGATAATTGCCATTTTTGGAGACTGAGATTACTGGAGGTAGCAAATATTTGGAGGAGAAATATCTGAACCTAGAGTTAAACGTATTTATTTTGAAATATCTATGAAATATCAAAAAAGGAAATGTGGAATTCAGAAAAGACATCTTGGGTACAGAAAATAGATTTAGGACTCATCTGCCTAGACATGGCGGTTAAGCCGTTGGAGTAGGTGAGAATCCCGAGGGCAGTGGTTCTCAAACATAAATGTACATCAGAATCACTTTGGGTAGCTTGTTAAAACAGATTGCTTGGTCCCACCCCAGAATTTCTGATAACACTCTACTTTCAGAGGCTTATGAATATTTTAAGGCTTTTAAAATATAGTGGTAAACTACTTTCCAGAGAGCTCAGAGAAATTTATGCAGTATAGAAAGGTCATCTCACTGATCCTTTTATTGCATTGAATATTGTAATTTTTTAATATTAGAGGCAAAAAAGTGAACTCATTGCAATTTTGCACAGCTTTGGTTATTAGTGTGATGGTGAACATTTTAAAATGCTATTTGCACATCTTTTGGTTTTTTGTTTTTCCATATTTATATTTTAACACATTTATTCTTTGGCCCCTTCAATACACCATTGCATTTTATGATCAGCATATTTGGGAGATAATTTGCACTGATAAAATGTGAATCGTCACAATTAGGCAGGTCTTTAAATATTCACCTTTGTGAATATGAAGAAAATACTACTACTTTTCCAAGATGAATAATATAAAAATGTGGCCTATATAGTGCTAGAGACAATTTCCATGTATATGGAGGGTAAGTAAAACCAAGACATTGTCATTCTAATTGATCTTAGGTTGTCTTGTGGCCTTTTAAGGGGGCAGAGGCCCAGAAATTCTTCCTCTTTTTCTAAATGTAGAACATACTTGACTGACTCTGGTAAACTGGCCATGACCTAATGTTCCATCTTACACAATGCTATTGCATGTGAAAGCCAGCCCAAATGCTTAGCTACCGAGCAGTGAAACTGCTGATGACAAAACCAGATCCTGCTCGGAGCTCAGCTGTCTTGACTCTGTGGCTCTTTCGTTCAAAACTAGGTTACTTTTCTGGCAGCCTCTTTCAGTCAACAATGTTAGATGACTTGAAATTATACTACAATATATGCTTCAAAAATGCTATTGCATGTGAAAGCCAGCCCAAATGCTTAGCTACCGAGCAGTGAAACTGCTGATGACAAAACCAGATCCTGCTCGGAGCTCAGCTGTCTTGACTCTGTGGCTCTTTCGTTCAAAACTAGGTTACTTTTCTGGCAGCCTCTTTCAGTCAACAATGTTAGATGACTTGAAATTATACTACAATATATGCTTCAAACTCTTCATCCCTCTTTCCTGGCCTGCAGCCTCCTTAATTTATCATAACATCTGCCTTGGCCTCCTGTCATCACTTCTTTTGGCATCTGACAATCTCAATGCAGTGAAGCTGGGATTAGGTCTGGTTTGATGACTGTAGAGCAAATGTTCCCACAGTCATCATCACATTGCTTTTCTTAAACACCCACCCTAGAGTTAGTTAATCATAGAGATAATTTCTGGCTCTCTGAAGGATAGCCATCAGAGTTTGCAGATGAAATGAACAGAGGCATAATCTGGCTTCAAAGTAAGGCTAACTCTCTTCGTATCCAAAGGACATTGGATTTTACAATATATTTTTACTCTGAATGGAGGGGATTCTGGGATCCTCCAACTCTTCTTAAATTGAGGAAAGAGCAGAACATGGCGAAACAGGCTTGAAGTTTGCGATTAGACAGACCAGTCTTCTAGCTGTGTGACTTTAAGCTACTTTCTTCATTTCTCAGCGTTTGTTCCTTCATTTGTGAAATGGGGTCATGTGTTTCTTACAGGGCTGTTGTGAGAATGTTGAAACATGTAAAACACATTGCAGGTATTCAAATGTCAGTTCCCTTCCCTATTGACTAGGAGTAGCCATCATTTTATGAAAAGAGTTGTCAGTACATGACTAAGACTCAGAAGGTAAATTCTTTAATGAATAGCCTGATTCTTGAATAATAATGGCTCAGTAGCAAGAGCTTGAGTAATTGTTTTATTGCTTTGAACTTCCTTTGACACAGGGCCCCACCCAGCCCTTATGAAAATGAATGCTAGTGAGCAGCCAACTGTTCCTCAGTTGTGAGCACTTTCAACACAATTTTTTATAAAAGAATTTAATGGCCAGGAATTAAATAACTATAATTGAATGTTGCATATGAAGATCAAGATTTCCAATAAATTGAAGGACTCTTGTGTGCCATATCCTCAGCATAACTATCTCCCGTGTCTTTTCACATTTCATGATGGATGATATGAGGAGAAAAAGAACTAGAGACAGAGAAAGTTCCCGTTTGGGTCTTCACTGAGGGTCTCTGATGCAGTTTCCTGCCAAGCCCCCACTTTCTTTTTGCTGGAGATATTTTACAACTACAGTAACACCATAATTAGAACTGAAAATCACAAATTAGATAAAAGCTGGCTTTGCTTTAGACCTCATTGATGTAGGGTGTGATGGAGCATGTGATATATACTGATTACTTATCACCCATATCCACTTACTAAAACAGAACCTCTAATCTCTAAGCAAGTCATGGTCAGCTTAGTCTCATTGCTATATTTATACCAAAGAAAAAAATTCTAAATTAAAAAAAAATTCATTAAAAAATGTAAAGTGACTCTTTTTAAAAAAAATATGTATTTTTATTGATTTCAGAGAGGCAGGGAGAGGAAAAGAGAGATAGAAACATCACTGATGAGAGAGAATTATTGATCAGCTGCCTCCTGCATGCCCCCTACTGGGGATCAAACCCACAACCCAGGCATGTGCCCTTGACCAGAATCGAACCTGGGACCCTTCAGTCCACAGAACGACACCCTATCCACTGAGCCAAATCTGCTGGGGCAAAAAAATTTTACTCTTTTGATTAATTCCGGTTATGTGTACACACAACCTCCAGCCCCTTCAGGTTCAAATTTGATAAATGTAATTATTTGGATGTATTTTTCTTTAAGCATAATGAATATAGATATGCAAATCAGAATTTATATAAAATATAGTATAATTTAGAGGCTGGTTATTAACTTTATGAAAAAGATTTCCTCCTCTAGTTGAAACTTCTCTGGTTTAGCAAAGTTGCTGATAAGATCATGGAAAAGCCAGGAAGGGATGCTTGGGAAGAGCTCCGGTCTAAATTCTAGTCTAGGGCCATTACCAACCACTTTTGTTTCGTTGGTTATATCACATAATTCTCTGGTTCTCAGTTCTTAATATAGAGGTCTAAGCAAGATAATTTCCTTGGTTTGATCTGTAAATTTAAGTTACAAGAACTTGTCCACTGTATAAACCCAGGCCCAAATTTCTGTCTTGGACATTAAGTCACTTAAGGATAGTGGAGTCAGAATTTCCCAAACTAATTCCCATTTCTTAATTGTACCATTAAGTGCCACTGGTAATAGAGTTCTAAATATTTTATTATAAAAACAGAAATTTAACACTAAATTCAAGGGCATGTAAAGGAAAAAATGGTTCAAGTTAAAAGCATGCTAATATGTTTCATAGGCTAATGAGCTTATTAAAAAAGCTTGCAAAGTCTCTAGTGCAATATTACATTTTACAACTTATATTTATAAAGTCTGTTGAGCCTTTCCTTTCCTGTTTGATTCAAGTGTTGCAAGTTGACATTAATGCATACACTTTCCTTCAAATCACACCTATCATAGCACATGACTAAATTTAAGTTCATATTGCATTACACATTGCAATTCCCTTGCCTTCCTCTAATATACTTAAGAAGTTTGGCAGAATTACTCAACCACATTTTTGGACATTTAGGATAACTCTCATTATTTAAAACAAATTTGAGAACTGAAACTCCACTAACCATAAGAATGGCTTTAAAAGTGACTCACCCAATTTGGTGGTCAGCCTATTTTTTTAAAGTTAGGTTTGAATGGAAAATTGAGAAAGCGAAGGACTATTAATAATGACAGGAGGTGGGTGTATAAACAGGTGTAGTAGATTGTGGTGACAGAGTTGTGAAATTGCCACAATTCTAAAGAACCACATCCCCATTTTTTTTGGTCACCTTCTTAGCAACTGGTGGTTTTATGATTCGGAAAAAGATGTACTGATGAGAGATAAGACCATCAGAATCTTAAAAAAAAAAAAAGTGGCTTTTGAGAATGAGAAGAAACTTTAAAAGAGCAAAAATTAAAAACAAATTCCTTTAAAAAAAAAGAATCTTTTTCATTCAAGAGAGTGAAAAGATTTCAATATAAAAATTTAGGACTCAAAAATAAGAATGAGTATTATTTGTTTCCATTAGAATTTTATACTAATCAAACATTTTCACAAACATTTATAATGATCCTCACCAGGAAGTCCTTCCTTTCTCACATCCAGGAAGTTATCAGGCCTTATTGACTCTCTGTCTTAAATATCTTTAGTTGCATCCTCTTTTCTTTGTCTTCAGTGTCACCACCTAGGTTGACACCATTACAATTTCTTACCTAGATGACCGCACCAGCTCCCAGCTGCTTGCCCTCTTTCCAACATTGATTCTCTGTTCTGCCGACAAATGACCTTCTAAAAGACAAACCTGGTTATGGCCCTCTTCTGTTTAAAAGCCTTCAATGTATTCCAGTTGCCTTGAGAATAAAATTCAAACCTGTAGCATGACGTACAAGATTCTTTATGGTCTGACATTTGCCCGTGTATTCAGTCTTGCCTGTCAGCACTCTCTTCCTCTCTCCAACTTCTTGATCATGCTGAACTAAATTTTAGTTCCCTGAATTCGTATTGCTTCCTCACCACACTTCTCTGCACATTCTATTCCTCATACTTGGAATGTCTTTTTTTCATTGATCGGCTGCCTCTTTCACATCCCCCACAGGGGATTGAGCCCGCAACCCTGACTGGGAATCGAACCGTGATCTCGTGGTTCATAGGTCGATGCTCCACCACTGGCCATGCCGGCTGGGCCATACTACACTCTTGACTGGACATTTGGGTTGTTCCCAGTTCCTCCCTATTTAAATTATGATGGTTAGGAGAACTCAGGAAAAATCTCTTTTTGTGGGGCCTGGGCCTTCCAAGCAATTTCCTATTGTAATGAGACCTTCTCCTTTTTGCCATCAGACTATCTCTTAAATTAGCTGAAGCTAGAGGGTGTAGTTGACCAGCAAGACTGTGAGTGGGTTATAGCATTGTAATTTGAGGTTGCATGGGTGATCCAGTCCATGCATGCTTAGCCATTGTTGACAAGACCCATGACTATACCTGGATAGTCCCATACACATCAGAACCCTTTGGCTCTCTCTCTGGGACAACCTGGAATAATAGGATGCAGGTCAGTGGCATGTGCTACACTTGCTGGAACCTGCAGAGAGCACCACTTTCCTCTCTTATGGGTGCAAGGCAGACCCTGTGATCCTGGGAGACTCATAGGCATCCAGATGCTTCTGGTCATCTCCACTGATAGTGTGCTCTTGCATCTCTCCTGGAGTGGTAAGGTTATAACCCTCACACTCTCCTTGGGTAAGAGCCCTCCCTTTTCTAGCCCTTTGAGACTACAGTGGGCCGGAATTGGCATAAAGCTTGCTTTTTCTATCATATATCATATCATGAGTCTGTATTCTTCATGTACTAGTAAGGGCTCACTTGATTTGAGGGAAAAAAAACAGGTTTTAGTTAATTTCCTACTTGGGTAGTAGGAAATTACTCTGATTTTCTTCTGTCAGGATTAATCTCTCTATGGGGTTAGATTTCTCTCCAGAAATACGGTTCCAATGTACATTTCCACTAAAAATATATTAAAATGCCTGTTTTACTACACCCTTACCAGTAATTCTCATTTGTAACATTCATTAATTTGACAGATGAAATATTTTTTTTTTGTTTTAAATGTTTATTTCTTTAATTGCCTGTGAAATGGAACATTTCCCCATGTTCACTGCTAGTTGAATTTCCTCTCGTGAATTTTCTGTTCTTGTTCATTGCCCGTGTATTTCCCCACAGCTATTTTTCTTTCTTTTAAAAAAATATATCTTTACTGATTTCGGAGAGGAAGGGAGAGGGAGAAAGATAGAAACATCAATGATGAAAGAGAATCATTGATTGGCGGCCTCCTGCATGCAACCCAGGCATGTGCCTTTGACTGGAATCGAACCCAGGCCCTTCAGTCTACAGGCCGATACTCTATCCATTGAGCCAAACCAGCTAGGGCTCCACACAGTTCTTAAATGTACATATTTAAGATTTAACATTTTATATTCATCGTGTAGAAAAATCATAGTGGAAATAATAAAGAAGTATAATGAAATGTTATTCTCTAGTTCTGAAATAATTTGCTGCATGGTTTATTCTAGGTCTCCATAGGAGAATGGTAGCAAAGTTTTCATTAGCAACTGAAATCTAGAAAGACTCCAAAAGCCTAAATTAAGATCGGGAGTTACGTTTTGTTCTTCCAACTTTTTGATCAAACAGGTTCCAACGCTCTCTTCTGCCCTGCCCGCCCTCTGGTGGAAGTGCTAAAGAGCAGGCCAGGAGATCAAGCAGCCTTAAAGGGAAGCAGTGAAAAAGACCCAAGGTTTGCCTACATGGCAAGCCAGCCCTGGATAATTAAAGAGCCAGTGTTTGACTAACAAACCTCTGCTCCTTGGTTTTCCTAACATTAAATGGGTCGACAGAATTTACTGTAACACTATTTATTATTCCCAAGTAGCACTTTTCCATAGGTACTGATTTCTATGTTTGGTCTTGTTGACCTGCACTGGGGGAAAAAAAATTCCCCCTAATTTTATATCTAGAAAAGAACAAGGGTTGGTATAATATAGAGAACAGTGAAGTGAGGATTCTGTTCCCAGCTCTGGTACTTGCTAATTAGTTGACTGGCATTGGATAAGTCCCTTACCCTCCCTGAGTCTGGGTTTCTTCATTTGTAAATTCATAACAGTGATATTAATATGTTTATTCTGAGGCTTAAATGAGATAATGGTAGTGAGAGTGCTTTGTAAACAATAAATCTCTCTATAATTTTCAATAATTTTCAACCTTTTCATCTCATGGCATCCATAAATTAAACTACTAGAGTTCTGTGGCACACCAAAAAATATATTATATGTATTTTTGCCCATCTAATAAATAATAGGTATAATTTCGATTCATTCACATTTGATGGCTATTGCTGTGATGTTGTTGTCATTTTTTAATTTGACAATCTAAGGGAAGAGAGGTCAGTACCCCTGACTGAACAGTCAGGTATTGCTTGTTTTAAAAATTCTTGCAGCACACCGTTTGAAAATTGCTGATATAGGGTAATATTAATAGTGTTGACAACTCTTCTTTCTGAATCAATGTTCAATGTAACAGTTGCCTCTGTATTTTATTTTTCTATGTGTTTTTTAATTTATCTTTATTATTGAAAGTATTACAGATATCTCCCTTTCCCCGTCCATGGACCTCTCCTTCCTCCCTCGCTCTTGCCCTTTCCCTCAGGCCTTCACCACACTATTGTCTGTGTCCATGGGTTATGTATATATGCACATAAGTTCTTTGCTTAATCTCTTCTCAACTAACCCTTTCCTCCTTCCCTCTGAGATTCCATAGTCTGTTCCATGCTTTTCTATGTCTCTGGATGTATTTTCTTCATCAGTTTATTTTGTTCATTAGATTCCACATATGAGTGAGATCATGTGATACTTGTCTTTCTCTGACTGGCTTATTTTGCTTAGCATAATACTCTCCAGGTCCCTCCATGCTGTCTCAAAGGGTAAGAGGTCCTCCTCCTCCTCCTCCTCCTCCTCCTCC
>NW_006299390.1:4548378-4552493 GCF_000327345.1 Myotis davidii | reverse complement strand
TGTTGTTCTCTATAATCCACAAATGAGTGAGATCATGTGGTATTTATCTTTCTCTGACTGGCTTATTTCACTAAGCATAATGCTCTCCAGGTCCATCCATGCTGTTGCAAAAGAGTTCCTTTTTTTTTAACCGCAGCATAGCCTCATTGTCATTTTAAATTGCATCATTCTGATGATCAGTGACTTTGAGCATTTTTTCATGTGTCTCTTGGCCATTCGTATGTTCTATTTGGAGAAGTGTCTATTTAGGTCCTTTGCCCACTTTTTAATTGGCTTGCTTGTCTTCCTTTGTTAAGGTGTATGAATTCTTTGTATATTTTGGAAATGTACCCCTTATCAGACGTATCATTGGCAAATACGTTCTCCCATACCATGGGATCCCTTTTCATTTTGTTGATGGTTTTTTTGCTGTACAGAAGCTTTTTATTTTGATGTAGTCCCATTGTTTATTTTTTTCTTTGTTTCCCTTGTCCTAGGACAGTGATGGCGAACCTATGACACGCGTGTCAGAGGTGACACGCAAACTCATTTTTTGGCTGATTTTTCTTTGTTAAATGGCATTTAAATGTATAAAATAAATATCAAAATATAAGTCTTCGTTTTACTATGGTTGCAAATACCAAAAATATATCTATATGTGACATGGCACCAGGGTTAAGTTAGGGTTTTTCAAAATGCTGACACGCCGAGCTCAAAAGGTTCGCCATCATTGCCCTAGGAGATGTATCAGCAAACATATTGCTATGAGAGATGTCTAAGATTTTGCTGCTTATGGTTTCTTCTAGGAATTTTATGCTTCTGACTTACATTTAAGCCTTTTATACATTTTGAGTTTGTTCTTTTTTTCTGTATTTATTAAGGTATTACATATGTGTCCTTATCCCCCCATTTCCCTCCCCCCAACCCCAAACCCATTCATGCCCTCACCCCCCTGGTGTCTGCTTGAGTTTTAGTCTTGTGTATGGAGTAAGTTGGTGGTCTAGTTTCACTTTTTTGCATGTACTTGTCCAATTTTCCCAACACTATTTATTGAAGAGACTGTCTTTACTCCTTCTTTGTCAAATATTAGTTGAGAGTAATGGCTTGGGTCAATTCCTGGGTTCTCTATTCTGTTCCACTGATCCATATGCCTGTTCTTGTGCCAGTATGAGGCTGTTTTGATTACAATGGCTTTGTAGTATTATTTGATATCTGGTATTGTAATCCCTCCTACTTTGTTCTTCTTTCTCAAGATTGCTTCGGGTATTCACGATCCTCTTTTGGTTGCATATAAATTTTTTGAGTATTTGTCGGACCCCAGCCAGCTCTCTCGCACCTCCACACTTCCTACCAGTCTGCATGTTGCCTCCTCTTTATGTTTTTGGTGATAAGGGTTCTCTCCAGCTAGTCTTCAGTTGGTTGTTCAGATGATTTTTCTATGTTTTAGTCGTAATTCCAGTTTGCTGCTGGGAGAATGCCAGTGTAGCTTCCACTTAATCTGCCACCATCTTGGAATCCTGCCTCTGTATTTTGGAATAATAAATAATCAGTTTATCCTTTTAATCATTAGCAAATAAATGGAGCCTTTGGTGTCAGATCCATAGAAAAAGCAAGTTACATATCCTGATGTGACTCAGATCTCTGTGTGTACTCTCTAGTACATTTTTGTTTTAATTATAGCATTGAAGGAGTGGAAGGTTTAAAATAGTACCTTTCAGAATCAGTCATTATTTAGTGACTCTCCTTTTTGAAAATATTGCTTATGCCTTTAAAATAAATGACAAGTTTCTTTTATTGTTACTTTGGCCCAAATACATATTTATTGACATGGTGATGATACTGATTTTTAAAAAACATTTAAAAAAAACATTGTTAAAAAACATTTTCTTGAAGCTGTAATAACTAAGAAGATTTAATTATTTAAGCATGTTTAAATTAAGTTTAAAATTTTAGATTACATTGCTTACTTTTTTTCTGTGTGGCTGAAGATAAATGTGAAAACACATAGAATTATTTAACTAGAAGAGTTGAGAGTTCTGCATTCCTTTCCCTGGTATACACACAATCTCTCTCCCCCTCCTCTCATCCCACTTTTGTATGCTATACTAGAAGAAAAACAAAAAACGGTAGCTATCTGAAAAGAGATAAAACTGTCAGAGTGCCTGGTCCAAGTCACCGTTATTCTTGCCTAGATATTTACAATAGCCACCTATCTGGTTTCCCTATTACCACCTGTTCGTGAAAGAGCAGCCAGAATGATTCTGTTAAAATCCAAGACAGATGATGTCACTTTCATGCTTAAAAACTTCTGATGGCCTTTACTCCTTAGTCCTATTTTCCTGCTCACCCCTTCACTTCCTCAGTCCAGCCACACTGGCCTCCTTGACCACACCATGTCCACTTCAGCCTTATCCTGGAATGTGCTTCCTTCAAACATCTGCATAAGTGGCTTCCTCACCTCCTTTAGGTCTACTCATCTTCCCTGTGGTATCTTCCCTATCACCTCTTTTACCGTAAAATTACAACTCTGAAACCACCCCGTTACCCCTTCCTTCCATAATAATTATCAACATCTAACATAAAATGTTGACTTATTTCTTCTGTTTATTATCTGTCTCCCTCTCCAGAATATGAGCCCTGGAAGGGCAAAGGGCTTTGTCTGATTTGTAACTGTTTTGTCAACATCCAGAAGATCCAGAGTGGCTGGCTCATAGAAGTGCTCAGCAAATGTTTGTTGAATGAGTGAATGAATGAATGAATGAAACAAAGATAAGTCATGGTCTTATTTGATTTGCAACACTGTAAAAATTGCAGTTTTCATCACAACTTTTTAAAAAGCCACAAAACTTTGAATACCTTCTGATGATGAGACCTTGGATGTTGTTGCTATAACATCCAAGTTACAGTGTTCTCTTCTACCCTGCTCCAAATATTTTAGTCCTTCTATGTCTTAAGAATTAAGATCTCCATTAATTCATCACTATCCTGTTTAGAGCAAGTATAATCGTGTAAACCACTCCTAGCTTGGCGTGAAAGGAGGAAAGAATTGAATAATAATGAAACATCTGTTCTTTGCTTTCTTTGACACTATAGTCTCCTGATGATCTCAGTAGTGGCCACCTATTGTCTTATTCCTCTTTCTCTCCTGTTTCCAGCAGATAGGTCTTATTAAAAAATCTTGTTTGGATCTCTTCTCTTGCTCTGCGTGTTCTTGTGGCTTCTATGATCTCCATTCCTTAGATTACTCTTAAATTTGTAAACCAAATCTTGACATTTCTTATTGGCTACCAGTTTTACGTTTCCCAGGCTGAGTATATCCATCTGGCTGTTTTTCAAGTTCTCAAATCTCATATGTTTAAAACCAAATTTATCTTTTTCCATTAAAACTGGATCCTGTTTTAGTAATTCATTATTGTTAATGACCCTGCTTTCTTTCAAGTTTGGAAATGCTTCCAAAGTTCATGACTTTTTTTTTCATATTGTTAATTGTCAAGCCTTGCTGCTTATACTTCTAGAATATCTCTTGATGAATCGTGTTTGCTTTCAGTAAATTGGAGCTGGGGTCTGAAGTTTTGCATTTCTAAATGCCTCTGAGTCAAGCTGATGTTGCTGTCTGTGGACCACCTTTGAGTAGCAAGGGTCTGCTCTAGGGTAACAATGACCACCTGAGCCTAGTCTTTCACATCCCATTCCATGGTCACTTCTAAGAAAAACTCAATTCTTTTTCAAAATAGAGATCTGATATTGTCCAGTCTTGCTTTAAAAGAGGATAAGTCTTTCCCATGCCATAGAAGGTTTGGAAAGTCACAGAGGAGATAAAAAAATTCAAATCAACCATAATGGTCAATTCACAATTAATCAATAAAACATTGATGCATATCCTTTTAGTCCTTTTTTCTTTGCATGTAACTATCTATTTAGGTTATACCTGTATTTTTAAACCACAAAAGAATCATTTATATCTTTCTTTTGTTGCCCGTGTGTAAATTTGCTCTCTGTGTTGAATCCTCTGTCTTGGAAAGTAGAATCTGCCTTTTCTATATGATAAAAACACTCAATGCTCTTTTCTCAACCTCCCTGACATCTGGGACCTGGGGACTGGGTGCAGCCACGCAGATGCATCCTCTCTAGACTTT
>NW_006299390.1:4543604-4548313 GCF_000327345.1 Myotis davidii | reverse complement strand
TCCATTCTGGCCAGGGGATGGTGGCGATGGCAGCTGCATCCGGTTTCCAGTGGCAGCAGAGACAGCTGTACATGGCAGTGTGCAGTGTCCAGCATCTGAGTACGAGCCATGGGGTCAGTGCTTGGCAGCTGCGGTGGTAACTTCACAGGACCAGCTCTGCGGAATGTTTTGGGTACAGTTCTTGCCCAGTGTTTTGTCTTTCCACCTTTGCTTCTTTAATTAGCTTAAACGTTGACCTAATTTACTGACAACAAATTCTAACAGTAAATAACTCTTATGTAAGTGGCTTACTGTTTAAAATATGTGTCAGGCAAATTTCAAAGTGCTTTATGTGTATTAACTCATTTAATTATTACAACAATCCTATGATGTACATTACGGTATTATCCCCGTTTTTTAGATATTAAAACTGAATTACAGAGATGTTAAGTTACTTGATCAGTCAAATGACTGTAAATGGTGGCTTTGAAATTCAAGCCTAGTCAGTCTGATGTAGTTCTTAAGAGCCCTGACTTACACACATATTTTTATAACCTATGTTTTTCATATACCAAAATTTCATGAACATTTCCATGTTGCTACATATTTATCTAAATATTTAATGTAGCTGTATAAGATGGTTCATTATTTATTTAATCAACTTGATATTTTTGGACTTTACGGACATCCTGGTGGCTAAAGTTTTTTTTTTTTTTTTTTAGTATGTATGACTATTTCCTTGGAATTAATTCCTAGAAGAAGAATGCTTGGTCATAGGGTATTCAGATTGCCTTCCAGAAAAGTCTTTCCAGTTTATATATAAGAGCAGTCAGTTTCCCTGAGTCCTTATAAATATTGAATGTTATCATTAAATATTTTTTCTTTGGGGTACTGAAAAGAATGTAGAGTTTTCTTTTGAACCTAAAATGTTTTAAACATTAAAAAATACATTTATTTGCCATTTGTCAGAAATTCCTTTGTGAATTGACTTCTCTATCACCAATGGGATAAAGTTGAAACTTAGAAGGCACTGCAGGGCTCTTCCTATTCACCCCAACTATTTATCTAACTAATTCACCTATAAGTCCTAGACATTCATCCTACACACCATGGGAATTATTTTGTATTAGATTGAATCATATGAATGTACTGTTTTTGTAGGCCAAAAAATGGTTGACTATAGGCAATTTCATATGGTCATCTTCTCCCGGCCGCCTCCCCCACATATCCCCACACATATCCAAACAACTCTGGTCTTTTCTTTCCTTCTTGTTCATTAGGCATGTCTGTGCTCAGGATTTTGCCTTTTGTAAGTAGGCTTCTCTAACCAGGGAACTGGTTCAATGTCCAGATCCAAAGATCTAGAAGATCTGTTTGAGATTTTCAAATACAGGGTGAGATGTTATAATAAAAAAAAGAATGATAGCCCTGACCGGTTTGGCTCAGTGGATAGAGCGTCGGCCTGCGGACTGAAGGGTCCCAGGTTCGATTTCGGTCAAGGGCATGTACCTTGTTTGCGGGCACATCCCCAGTCCGGGGGTGTGCAGGAGGCAGCTGATCGATGTTTCTCTCTCATTGATGTTTCTAGCTCTCTATCCCTCTCCCTTCCTCTCTGTAAAAAATCAATAAAATATATTTTTAAAAAAATAGTGATAATAACAACTATTGGCAAGAATGTGGAGAAATTGGAATCCATAGTCTATTCCTACACTGCTGGTGGGAATGGAAAATGGTATAAGCACTTTGGAAAACAATTTGACAGTTCTTCAAATAGTTAAACATAGAATTACCATATAATTCAGCAATTTCACTCCTAAGTATATACTCAAGAGAAGTACAAACATATGGCCACACAAGAGCTTATACAAGAATATTTATTGTAACATTATTCATAATAGCCCAAGAGTGGAAATAATTTAAATGTCCATTAGCTGATAAACAAATAAATAAAATCTGTCATGCCCATAAAAGGGAGTATTATTTAGCAATGAAAAGGAATGAAGTACTGATACATGCTACAACATGGATGAACATTGAAAACATGCTAAGTTGCCGAGACCGGTTTGGCTCAGTGGATGGAGCGTCGGCCTGAGGACTGAAGGGTCCCACGTTCGATTCCGGTCGGGGGCATGTACCTGGGTTGCGGGCGCATCCCCAGTAGGAGATGTGCAGGAGGCAGCTGATCGATGTTTCTCTCTCATCGATGTTTCTAGCTCTCTATTCTCTCTCCCTTCCTCTCTGTAAAAAAATCAATAAAATATATTTAAAAAAAAAAAAAGAAAACATGCTAAGTGAAAGAAACTAGTTTAAAAAAACTTATTGTATGAGTCTATTTCTATGAAATGTTCAGATAGGCAAATCTATAAAGACAAAGTAGATTAGTGGTTGCCTCGAGTGACGGCTAAGGGGAGTACAGTTTCTTTTTGAGGTAATAAAATTGTTCTAAAATTGATTGTGGTGATGAATGTACAAGTCTAAATACTTTATAAGCCATTGAATTATACACTTTAATTGGGTGAGTTGTACAGCATGTGAATTATATGTGAACAAAGCTGTGAAAAAGAAAAAAGGTGTGTGGTGTTTGTTTGTTTGTTTGCTTGTGTGTGTGTGTGTGTGTGTATTTTTCCATTTCATTTTACCTCCTAGCTCTGGCTAGCTGAACATTCCCATGCCTAATTTCAGACTTGCTTTGCCCTTTAATTCTGCTTGAAGTCCAGCCAATAGCTAATGTAGCAGGGTGGAAATTTAACTCACACTGCAACTCAGACATGAAAAGAAAATATAAGTTCTTTATTTAGTCTGTAACCAGTCCGACTTTCCTTCTGAAGTCCCAACTGATGGATAGTGGGAAAAATGAATGGCATGCTTAGTCCCCAGTATCTGGGAGGCCACTGCGGTGGAGGGAATGGCTAGGACTGATTCACATGCAGGTAGCACACACTATTCTTTTTTTTAAAACATTTAATTCATCAATTTAATTAAATTTATTGGTGTAACATTGGTTAATAGGATCATATAGGATTCAAGTGTACATTTTTATGATACAAAATCTGTGTTATTGCACTGTGTGCCCACCACCCAAAGTCAAACCATCTTCTAGCACCATCTATTAGGGCCTCTCCATGCCTATCCCTACCCCTTCCCTCTGGTAACCACCACACTGTTGTCTGGGTCCACGAGTTTCAGTTTTATATCCCACACATGAGAACACACACTATCTTGCTGCAACTAGATCTACTTAAATGACCAATGGGTAGGACAGTGTGTGCTCCATATGCATGATTCTGAATTCTTGTTTTGACTCTTGATTTTGTGCCTAGCTTTGGACGCTGTCTTCCGTGTGACTCAAGACTTGTGTTGAACTGTATGTGTGTGCTCCTTAACTCACCATGGTTCTCTTGACTCTTGACTACTGGTTCTGTCTTGAACACGGGCTCCCAGGCAATGCATATGTCTCTGGCTTTGCTGTCTTCTGGTAGCTGGTCACAAAGTTTCATTGTTTCATTGTTTCCTAGTCAGGGCTTCTTATCCCATCTCCATGATGAGTAAAAGATTGTCTTGTGGTTTCTTGAAGCATTTGAGCTTAATAGAACACATTCACTTATTCCTTTCTTCCAAACTATATTTAAAAGTACTCCAAAATGTTTTAAGTAAAATTTGACATGTTTTTATAATTTTGTAAAAATGATGAAGCCATCTATTTTGATTTTAAAGCTGTACTTTTTTTGTTTGTTTGGAAAGAGGACTTCCCGACTATTGGTGCTTTCAATGGAAGAAATACAAAATAGTATTACATTAATTGGCGCCGAAGAGAGATAAACTGTGATGTACATTCATTTTTCAAATTGTTTTATCTTGGCTAAACGAAGTTAATGATCTGACAGTTCAGAAAGGAATTCAGAATGTTTACTGGTTGTTTTGAATGATTCGTATTCTGAAGGATTGTGATTTCTGTAAATAACCAAAAATATTTCGAAATTGGTATTCACTGAGGATGGAATTGATATAGTGTCCTACAGTCGAGTGGCAATGCTTGGGAGGTTATTTTTATTACCTGTAATACATTATTTTGGTAAAAGTATTAAGAATATTTAACATTATATGAATATGTATTGAGTTTATAAAGAGACAAACCTGATTAAAATATTTAACTACTAAATAAAAGGATTTTAAACATATTTTATAGGGTTTTATATTCAATAGAAGTTATCTTTGTGTCTATTATATACATACATACATACAAATTAAAAATTTAGGGGATATATATGTAAATAAATAAAGATAAATATGTATATATAAATAAATAGATGCTTATATTCTTAGGTATGTTGTCCCAAGATTCAGCTGGATATAATTTTCACATTATCACCATAATATCATATCTATTAAGTCACCAGGAAGTAAAAAATTGATAATGACAAAAACAAGTATACTCTTTTGGATATTTGTTACTTATTCTAATATTTGAATATATTAAAAGGTTTTAAAAAAATGCCTGAGCAAATTGTAACAACTCTAAAGCCACTGTAGAAGAAATGTTAATAAAACATGAAGTAAAATTACGTAGATTGCTAGACCTGAATAAATGCAATGATGATAGAGAAAGAACAGTCCAAAAAGAGAAGGAAGACTTGAAATAAGAAGAGTGAAACATTAAAGGACTGATCTAATTGAAATCTTGGGTGAATCAGTGACAAACAGCATAGAAAATATAACAGGAATGTTTGTGC
>NW_006299390.1:4532439-4543364 GCF_000327345.1 Myotis davidii | reverse complement strand
ACCCAGCCTGTTTCTCTCCTTAAGAAGATGCCCTACTATAAATGGGAGAGGGATGCAGCTAATATATTTGAATATCAGAATAAGTAACAAGTATCCATTGAGGAGGGATGAGGTGGGGAGATCTGAAGCAGGGGTCAGTCTTAGAGATGATCTCTTTCCAGGGCACTGCATGAAGATCAAGGACAGGGAACTCCTTTGCCTTTGGGATTACTTACATTTACTGCAAACAGTGGTTCTCACTGAGACAGCAGCATCAGCATCACCTGGGAACTTGGGAGAAGTGCAAATTCTTGAGTCCTACCCGAGACCTACTGAGTCAGAAACGGTGGGGTGGAGCCCAGCAACTGTGTTTTAACAAGCATTCCAGGTGACTTGAGGCACATTAAAGTTTGAGAACCACAGATTTAATGAAATTCACTGACTTCTTTTCTCTTGGTCTCTCTCTTTCTCTCTCCCTTTATCTCTACCTCTATCTCTTTCTCTACCTCTTTCTCTATCTCTATCTCTATCTATCTCTGGCTCCTCTATCTTTACCTCTTTCTCTATCTCTACCTCTACCTCTACCTCTATCTCTATCTCTATCTCTCTCTATCTCTATCTCTATCTCTATCTCTATCTCTATCTCTACCTCTATCTCCTTTACACACACACACATTTCCACAACCCTCTGGGATTAAAAGAAGTAAGCTTTTCTTTTACTTTTCCTAATGTAATATCCTATTTCCATAAAGCATCAACTTTCACATCAACATCATATAACAACTGAGCAAATCTGAATAGAGTAAGGACTGTAATAATAGTATATCACTATTAGTTCATTATTTTAACAAATGTACCATATTAATGTAAGACATTTATTATAGGAAAACCCTGATGCAGAATATCTAACTCTCTATACTAGTTTTTATGGTTATTCTGTAAATCTAAAGCTGTCCTGAAATAAAAAAGTGTATTTTAACAGAATCTATTTATATAGTACATATACCATTGGTTTTAAAGTCAGAGAGATTGGCTTATAAGAAAAAGAAGAAAAAAAGAAAATAAATCACATAACGAACAAGCAAAACTGTGTGATTGGACCCTTCGGGGCTGCTTAGAAAGTGGGGAGGGAATTTGGAAGATGGCCTGGATTGCTGCAAGATCCTATTGTGTATGCCAGGGGCCAAGTATTGCTTTTGCCTTTGTGGTCCTTCTTGAAGATGTACTAGTTTCCTCCCCCTCCCGCCCAGAACTAACCATGCCATGGGTCCTGTTCTCACAGCAGTAATAGAAGAGCACATTATTTTTCAAAGTATTATTGTGTTACCCCAGCCGTGGGCAAACTACGGCCCGCGGGCCGGATCTGGCCGGTTTGAAATGAATAAAACTATTGAAATAAAAGACCGTACCCTTTTATGTAATGATGTTTACTTTGAATTTATATTAGTTCACACAAACACTCCATCCATGCTTTTGTTTCGGCCCTCCAGTCCAGTTTAAGAACCCATTGTGGCCCTCGAGTCAAAAAGTTTGCCCACCCCTGGTGTTACCCAGTTACACATATTTGATTTTGCTGGCAGTCTACACTTAACTTTGATTAAAATGATGCAGAGGACTGGCTGCTGGCTCCTACATGCTCCACAGAAAGAAATAGTTACTGGGTAACAAAAACAGAAATAGCCACTCATGGAGAATGTCTAATTCTAGCTGTTTCTGTCCCAGCATCCTCAGTGAAGTGCATAGTTTCCTCTGATTGTAAAATAGAGACGATGTTCTGAATGCAACATTACATGAAAAGGCATTTATTTTTATTCTTTCCTCTGTCCTGGAAAAAGTAATTTGTCTTCATTTTCAATGGACTAGTAAGTTAGAATTTATACTGCCCCAATAGAAAAGATCTCATCAGCTTTCATTCATTTAGCAATAGTATGTTTCCTTAGGAGAGAGTTGGTTAGTAAACAAACAAAATGTGTGGGATGTTAAAGTTTTATAATTACTTAAAAGAAATAAAATGCTACTTTAATATGTTTATAAATTGGAAGTTGTCATTTTTGTGAATGGGGAGTTTATATAGAAAGAGACATGATTTTTGCCTCCACCTAATCCATTTTCCACACCTGACCTTTTGAATAATCATTTTAAAAATGTGAATTACATCACTCCCCTCTTTTGGGGCTTCTTATTGAATTTATTTTTAAAAATATATTTTTACTGATTTCAGAGAGGAAGGGAGAAGGAGAGATAGAAACATCAATGATGAGAGAGAATCATTGGCTGGCTGCCTCTTGCCCCAGCAACTTGGCTGCAACTCGGCCTTATGCCCTGACCGGGAATCAAACCATGACCTCCTGGTTCATAGCGTTGCTCAACCACTGAGCCTCGCCAGCTGGGCTTCCCATTGTATTTAGAGTAACCTTCAATCTTCAAGGCTCTGCAAGCTGTGCCCTTGCAAACTTTTCCAGTGTCATCTCGGGGCTTTTCCTCTTTGCTCATATTGGCTTTCTTTCTATTTGTTGAAGGAATCAAATTATTTTTTATTACAGAGCTTTGGGACATGCCTTTTGCCAGGAATGTCCTTTCTCTAACCCCTCAGAAGGTTAATTTTCACTTATTCTTAATTTCTCAGTGAAATGTCTCTTCCTCAGAAAAGTCTACTGTGATTTTAGGAGTATCTCCTTTCCTTTATGTTGTCACAATTTGTGTTATGTATTAACTTGGTGTTTATAATTTATTTTCTAAATTAGATTATAAACCTGTAACATCAGAGATCATATCTATTTTGTTTACCTCCCTATAATCAGTGCCTACCATAGTGCTTAGCACGTAGTAGCATTTAATAAATATGATTGGATTACCAGATATCTTTTAAACAAAATGGACACTGTGGTTTGAAATATAAGTAAGTATAACTTATAATTTTAACATTACAATATGTTGAATTGGATTGTCCACAAATGGGTTGAATCCCAAAATTTGCAAACTGGTTCTTTGATACTCAGATTACATTTTTCTAAAGAAAAACTGCCCTTGTTGGTCCAGGCCTGTGCCTGCTGAAAATAAAATTAGAGATCTGCAAGCTCACCTGTCTATCTATTAGCATCCTTAGACATCAATTTCTCACTCAGAATTCCTAGTTTTCAGCCTCCACATAATTTTCTAAGATCGTGTGTGTGTGTGTGTGTGTGTGTGAATTTAGGATCGAAATGAATGTATTAAAAAGATGATTTTTAGTTTTCTTCTCTCCCAATGTCTCTTTCATGATGAGTGTTTGCATGAAGAGAAGCATTGCTGTAAAGTGGTGCTCAGCACAAGGGGTTGCCTAAGTAGCTGGGAAAAGGGCAGCTTCCAATAATAGTTTGGAACAAGATCTGTCAGCACATCCGCGGTAGCTTCCAGCGTAGACATGTGTTTGTGTGTATGTGGACCGAGAGTGGGGGGCAGGGGGATTCTGCTTGGAGGAGGGGATGACCCTGGAACCATCCCTTGTCCACTGGAGTGTTCCATGCTGTTTAGTCACAGTGGCAGCTGCACATCCCTGACTGCTGTGGGAATGCTAGCTCTTAAAGACCGCAGCGATGGCACTGAAGTGGCCACCCACAGTTGCAGATGTATTTCTTAAAGGGTCCAATGCTAGTAGGGCATCGTAAGAACAATTATTCATTGCAGCTCTCTCTTTTTGAGGTCAGTTCAAATAAAATTCAGTTTTGCTTTCAAGTCCCTGCCAGAGCTAGAGAAGCATATTAAGTAGCTAAAAATTTCCCATCCAGAACAGGAATTTCCACTGCAACAGCCTGACAGGTGTTCCTCGGCCTTTGTTTGAACACTCACCTCCTTAAAAGCCAGCCCAGTTCAAATTTGGACAGGTCTCATTGTTACATATTTCACTTCCTTATGCTGTAATGAAATCTGCTTCCCTAGATGTTCACCCCGTTTGTCTTTGTTCTGCCCTCTGGAGTTATGCAGAATATGTCTAATCCTTCAACATGATAGTCCTTCAGACATTTGAAGACAACTGTCAGGTCTTCTCGCCTAAAGTTTCTCATTCCCAGGTAAAATAGCCTCAGCTCTTTCAATTGTACCTTTTATAAATAGTATAATAATGTGGAAAATGTATGAGCAATAACCATAGGCAGAGCTGGGTCCTATTAATTTGTTTATTCAATGATTTAATCTTTTTGCATATATTTCCACGAACAAGTAGAATAAATATGATGAATCCTGCAAAGGAGAAGCATATGGTTCAGTGAGTATAGACACGAGGGAGGGGTTTGATGAAGGCAGAAGTCAGTTAAGAGTCTCTGAGGAAGTCAAGGTTAAACTGAGCTGATGGGTGGATAGAGGAGAGGAAGTACTTTCCAGGCAGAAGGAGCAATATATACAAAGGCCCTAAGGTGGGAGGGGTATGTGATGGAGGCATCACTTATCTTCTTGAGCTTTTATTTCTGTATATATGCAAAGAGGGATTATAATAACTTTTCCCTCATTGAAAGATCTGTTCTGAGGATCTATGTCTATGAGATGGATATGAATGTACTTTCTTTTTTTTTTTTTTGATATGAATGTACTTTCAAGTGCAAAAATCCTACGTTATTATCCAAATAGAATGACCTATTAGCCCTGCGAGGCTCGTTCCCTCACTGTTCCAGAAACAGGCATTCCCGCTTCTGTCCTTTCTCTTCTGCACTTCCCTCTAGACAAGTTGCGCCTTTTCTCCCTGTTCATCCAATCCCTGCAACCTTTACTGCCCGTTTCCAGTTCTGATTCTTCTGGGGAGATTCCCTGGGCACTCAGGCTGAGATCCATTTCTGTAGTGTGATGGGTAGACACAGGGTTTTACAGTCCCGGTTTTAAGTCCAGATTTGAATACAGACTAGCTGGTGGCTTTAGACAAATTACTTAATTTCTCTGACATTCAATTTCCTTATTTGTGCAAAAGGGGTAATAACAGTAACTATTAGCGTAGTTGTGAGGATAAAGTGAGATAAATATGTGTATGAAAGGGTACCCTTTCTTATTCCTTTTGGGTCCTGTACCTCCTCTGTGCCCACACTAAGTAGCTCAGTAATCCTTTCTAAGACCGACCCTAAGACTAAGGAGTGGGAGGAAGCCATGTATTTGAAGTCTGTGGCACCCTGGCTAATGCTACTGCACAGCGGGCGGAAGTGCCCCACCGTGAGCCCGCATGCCCACAGGGCCTCTGAGCCACTTGCCAGCAGACACAGTTACCTCACGACTCCCCAGGCTGGCTCCCGCTCAGCGCCACCATCACCATGCATGACCAACCCAGCCCAGCGAAACCGTGGAAGGGAAGTTATATTTATGTTTTAAATGGCAAGTAAATTATTTTTTCATAATGCCATGTCCAAGGCTCTTCTAGATTAATGATTCGTTTGCAGAGTCCTATTTCATAAATATATCTTGACAATTCATGTAACAGAAAAACAAACAATTTAATTCCTAAATAAATATGTTCTTGAAGTACTAGCATTCAAATGAGTTTAACTAGGTGAAATTCCAGTATTATCTTTTAGAACATTGCAACCTATATGTTAAGACTGCGGGCGAGGTTGTAGTGGCAGGATATTGAATTTACTTCTCGAAAAAGGGATGGAAATGTGCTAAATTGATTAAGACCATTGACTTAAGATTCCTTATATTTACAGACTGCAGACAAGAGTGGTTCAATATTGCAAGCGGTTTTCTTCTTTGTAGAATTAAAAGAATCTGCAAAACAGAAACTAAATCAATGTAGCATTTGCAATTTAAAATATAATCCCTTTTGAGCACCACTCTGCATTTATTTCATACCCCAGATGCTTCTCATGCTCTGCTAGGTCAGGGCCATAAAAGATATATTAATACATGTCTAGTTTTGCAATCCATACCAATTTAAACTATCCTTTAAGAGGCAAAGTAAAAGATTAGCTTTTAGGACTGGGATTAACATGTGAAAATAGGCCATCCTGTGATATCCTCAGGGACACAGCAGAATTTAGGTTTAAGGCTCAGAGAAAATCTATTTTGAGACAAATACTTCATTATGGACAGGTGTGCATCCCACTAATGATGGTATCTTTATTTTCAGTTCCCGAAACATCATCTCTCCATTGCGATAAGACACTTCTTTCCCCCAACAACCTCGCTTCTATCTACTGAGTTTTCCGGCCCTTCCCTTTGTTTTTCAAATGAAGCCTCCAGTCACATTTACCTTGATTACTGCTTTGATCGATATTAAAATTGAAGTCAATGTGTTTATTTTTCTATTGCAACCATTGTGAATATAAGTAATCAGGTAGTACACAAAATCTTACTGAAGCGCTTAATTCAGAAGCTGGGAATGTGTGTCCAAAAACACCATGATTCTGGAGAATTCAAAATTGGCCATCTGGCTTTCTTATAAAATTGATCACAGTGAAAAGGTACATTTTATCCTATTCGTTAGCTTTTCCCTGATTTCTTTAATTCACTTTTGTTCCCTTTATTCTTATTTGTAGTCTTTCCCACCCCCACACTGATTTTCTTTCTGCAGATCCATTGAATGATAGAGGTTGACATCAGTGTCCACAGCTTTAATACCTTTATTAAATCTAATATCGTTTATAAAAATTCAGGCACACCTTAGAGTACCAGAAGCTTACTAAATGTTAGCTAACCTCATTTTATCACCAATTTCCTCTTTTCCTGTTGCTCTAAAATTTATTTTTACCAACTGCTCTTCTGATCAAGCATCATGATCAGAAATACAACTGAAGTTCCATGTTTTCCTTTCCGTCACCCAACACTTTATTTTGATAAATCAGAAGGTTTGAAAATCTGTATAGTGTCAGATATATGTTTGTGAACCCATTTCTTCTTTGATTTCATCAATCTTGGCCTCCATTCTGTAACATAATTGAACCCGTGTCAAGCATCGTCTACATATTTATCCAAAGATCCTTATGAATTTGTGAAATAATACTATAGCTAAGTGATATCTTTATTGAATGCCAATCATGGAGTCTCAGAAAACTTGGATTTTCCTATTTTTTCCTCAATAGTATTGATGGTTACTTTCAGGATGGAAATTAGTGCTTTCTTAGTTTACTTAAGAAAACAAACATTTAGCAACAATTCAAGTATCCACCTGTAGGGGACCAGTTCAAATTAATTGTTTCAGCCCATACTAAGGAATGCTTTCCCTTCTCTGCCTCCTACTGGATATATCTCTCATGTGGTTTTATCTTTTCCATCATGATTTCATAACCTTAAGGTTTTATAGATGGAAAGACCTTTGGGGTCATCTGATTCTATTCCCTCATTTGACAAAGGAAGAAAGACTCTCAGTGAGATTAAATAATATGCCTTAAAAAATAGAGCTGACAATTTTGAGAGTTAGGACTAGATACAGATCTGATTGAATAACCTTTTGGTTTCATGTTTGTTTCTCTGTTGTCAAGTCCTGTGGATGTGTGCTTTAAGATGATTCTTGCACTTAAATCAAAACTGGATGTCACTCAGACTAATCCTTTTCTCTTGGGTCCATCTTGCACTCTTGTCTCACTAATTTCCCTAACATAGATCTTTTATCAGTCATCCTTGTATTCCAGAAACTTCAGTGGTTTCCATTGAACCAGGCCCTAAAATTTCAAGGATCTCAATCCTCTGATCCCATGTTGCCTCTTCATCCTTATTTCCCACTATCCCCAACCTACACCTGCTTATCAGAATGGTTTCACTGTCCCCTAGTTGTATATGAATTTCTGTTCTGTTTCCTGTGTTGGTTTCTTATTCTGGTATCCTACCCACCCAACCCCTCTCTGTTTAGCCACTTCCATACAGCTTATCATTCAAAATCCAGCTCAAGTTCCACCTTTTCTATGAAACATTTTCTGAATTTTTCTCAACCCTGAGTATACATGGCAGCATCCCAATTAGCAACTGATACTAGCCCCTATAACAGATAAAACCCTAAATATAACTGGCTTAACATCATACGCGGATATTTGTTGTTCATTGATAATAGTGAATACGTATTGGAGTATTGGCAATGATGGTGGTAGTGCTTTTTGCAGCCATTTAGGGACCCAGGGTGGTAGAGGCTCTGCCATCTTTAATACTAAGCTCCCAGAGTTGTGTGGGAGTTGGAGAAAGAGCTGAGATGGCACACCTGCTTCCTGACCACCTCAGGCCAGTAGGGACGTGTCCCAGAACTTTTGCTGCTGAAAACTAGTCACTGGGCTCCAATCCACCTTGTGCTGGGAGATGCGCTCCCTGCCTGAACATCTGCATCCCCTAAAACCATATTCCCTGGAAGGGAAGTACAAATCTCTAGAGGGTAGTGAGCTAGTTTTGTTACAGACAGTGTTATCCTGCACTGATTTATAATTTCTTGGTCTCCTTGCATTCCCAGCTGGTTTTATACTATTGCTAAAATTCCACAAATATATACAGCAAAATGCAAGTTTAGCACTTAGTGTACGCTCAGTGAACAGTTGTTAATAACAATTAAATTAAAGTTATGTAGTCTTTTTTTTTTAAAAGTTATTAATTCCTAAATTAAACAAGAAAGAAACAAAAAACAACAAATCCCCTGTGGTTCTGACTCTGTCTTTTTTAAGAGCACATTTGCAATGTATTTTCATTTTACACACAGAACATGAAACTTAGCTGGATTATTTTCAATTTCAGAGTAATAATATTTTCAGCTTCAGGCACTGTTTTCAATTGGTGCATCTTGTTTCCCCTTTCCTCCTAAATCTTTTCCATTATAGAAAAATTGACACATACAAAAATAGAATATTATAATAACATCTCATGTACATATCACCTGGCTTCACTAATTACTGACTCATAACCAGTCTTGTTTCATCTATATGCCCAACTCCCCTGCCACACTAAATTTTTTAAACTAAACATAAATATATCATTTCACGTATAAACATTTCCATTTGCATTGCTAATATATAAGGCCTAAAAAACCCCCACAGTGCTATAGCCCATTTAAGTAATAGCAATAATCCCTTATTGTCACTAAATAATCCAGTCAATATTCAAAGTTCCCCTATATTTTAAAAATCAATTGGTTTGTTCAAGTCAAGTCAAACAAAGTCTAGACAATACATTTTATTTATTTATTTAAAAATATTTTTATTGATTTCAGAGGGGAAGGGAGAGGGAGAGAGAGACAGAGACACCAATGATGAGAGAGAATCATTGATCAGCTGCTTCCTGCACAACCCCCCTGGGACTCTTCAGTCCACAGGCTGATGCTCTATCCACTGAGCCAAACTAGCTAGGGCTAGACAATACATTTTATACATTCTCCTTAAATATTTTAAAAATCTTAATTTTCCCTCTCCCTCTTATCTTGGAATTTATTGAAGAAACCAAATCATTTGTCTTATAATTATACTCAGATTCTGGATTTGGCTGATTCCATCTCATGGTTTGTTTGAGAGTTTAGTATACCTCTGTCCCCAGCATTTCCTAAAAACTGGAGTTAGGCTGACAGTCTTGATTAGATTTAATTCTTCATCATAAATGGATAAATGGGGTTATATGTTTTCATCAGAATACATATATATCTGGCTCTCTCTCTCTCTCTTCCTCACCCAAGGATATGCTTAATGCTTTTTAGAGAGAGAGAGAAACATTGATCGGTTGTCTTCCGTGTGCACCCCAACCGGGGATTGAATCTACAACCTAGGTATGTGCCCTGACCAGGAATCAAACTGCAACCTTTTGGTGTAGGGGACGAAGCTCCAACCAACTGAGCCACCTGGCCAGGGCTGGTTCTCTCTCTTTTTTATATTAACTTTCATCAGTGAGTTTAAGAATTGTCACCCTGATCCAACTATTATAAAGTTCTCCCTCAGCTTTTCACCTGTGGTCTTAGCTGCCATTCACGATCATTACATAGACCCATTATTTCATTACACACTTCTTAAGTCTTTTTACAATAAGCCCTTTCAAAGTTTTATTTTTTAAATCTTATGTTATTAAATATATTTAAGACATTAAAAAACGTCTCACAGTCATAATAATGGTAATTAACATCTGTTTGACACTTAACACTTTACATGTTTTTACACACACCATTTCCCAAATGTTATCTGATCCTCTCAAAACACCTTCATGGTGAACTGGCTCTGTGGCCTTGGCTCCTACTAGTATAGTGCAGTTGCGTACATGGTCTTTGGTGGGCCATATGTATGCATCTCCTGAGCTGTAGTTGATCAGGGGCAACTTCTCAGCTCCCATTAGCATCTACAATCTACTCTCGTCTCCTCTGAGTCTCCCCTTCTCTATCTGGAGGACTGACTGACCATAGAGTTTTTCCAACAAGCCTATGAAATCAGGACAAATGCAGAATGAAGAAATAGACTCAACCTCAGTTAAAAAAAGAGGACTGCGTAGATATATGGGATGACCCTGGCCCAGGAACTTAGTTCTTTCTCCCTACAGAGAAGATAAGAGATGGAAGAATTGAATTTGACTTGGTGCTTAGTCACAAGAGAAAAAGTTCCAACGTGGAAATGATTACCAAGAGTTGTCAAGTTTATGTTTTTCCAATCCGAGCTGGGAACTATGGTTTGTGTGCTATGTATGTAGAATTCAGTTATACACAAAGTTACATTTATGCACTCCTGACATTTTTTTTATTAAATATATTTTACTGATTTTTTACAGAGGGGAAGGGAGAGTGATAGAGAGTTAGAAACATTTATGAGAGAGAAACATCCATCAGCTGCCTCCTGCACACCTCCCACTGGGGATGTAACTGCAACCAAGGTACATGCCCTTAACCGGAATCGAACCTGGGACCCTTCAGTCCGCAGGCCAATGCTCTACCCACTGAGCCAAACCGGTTAGGGCCCCATTCTTCTTTTTATATGAGAATTCTGAATTTTGCATATTCCCCCAATACAGGCAGGATTGGGAGCTCTTTGGATTCATGATGAAAAATC
>NW_006299390.1:4531388-4531869 GCF_000327345.1 Myotis davidii | reverse complement strand
GAGACATCAATGATGAGAGAGACTCATTGATCAGCTACTTCCTGCACTCCCCCTACTGGGGACTGAGCCTGCAATGTGTCCTGAAGGGGAGTTAAACCGTGACCTCCTGGTTCACAGGTTGACGCTCAACCACAGAGCCACACCAGCCAGGCATATTGTATATGTAGCATGTTACCCTCTCAATGTTAAAGTATTAGAAGGAACACTGCACAGATATGCCCTTTATTTTTATTTTTTGAAATTTAAGGCAAACTTTTAGAATAGCAGGTTACCCATTTTGAAATGTCTGCCTCTTTTGAAACTTTGTTTCTGCCCCTTCCTCCTTGAACAGGGGAACTCCATACTTCAAAACTTACTGCCCTTAGTAAAGAACAGTACTTACAGAAAAGGAAAACCCCAAACCTTTGTACTTTGAGGTTCCCCGCTCTGGGGGCGTAGTGGCCTTTCATCCCCTGCAGTCTCAGGATCCCCGGATGGAGGC
>NW_006299390.1:4514791-4531347 GCF_000327345.1 Myotis davidii | reverse complement strand
CCAAGGGCCCTGGAGAGCTGGGGCGCCTGCTGCTGCTGAAGACCCCTAACGGGGGATATGGAGGAGCCTCCAGGAAGTCGGCAGACTGGAGCCTTCCAGGCCTTCTGGTTTATGGACCTGTCTCTGTCCACTGCTTAAAAGTTGGGATTATTAAAACTAATAATTCCTAAAGAACGCAGTTTTGTCGTATGAATCTCTTCTTAGTAAAACACGGCATGATATGAAAAAGGGTCTGCAGTGCAGGTTTTGAGTCGTTGTTCTGCTTTTTTGTGTTAGCCATCTGGCTTCTGGCCAGGGACAGCCCGTTTTCTAAGCCGGTTGCACTGAAAACTATTGTCACGCAGACAAAATTCCCAAATGTTGGGTACTTTTGGAAGTTTGCAGCCTTGCAATTATATTTATTAAACATTACCCTCTTTATGTGTGCGCTTATGAAAATAACAGCAGGATGCCAGCTGATCAGGTGCTTGATGGAATTCGGCATTGATGGACCTTGATCATATTATCCACACAGGAAATTGAATTTGGGTTTCCATAGACATGCACTGCTGCTGCCTATATTTACCAAGTCTCATCATCATGTCCTCTCTTTAGAAGTCTCCATACAGTTTGGAACATCACTAAAGAATGATAACAGTGCCTTCAGACTTTTGCACAGCACGTTATTATGAATCAAAGGAAAATGGCATTGCCCTGATCAGTTTGGCTCAGTGGATAGAACATCGGCCTGCGGACTCAAGGGTCCCAGGTTCGATTCCGGTCAAGGGCATGTACCTTGGTTGCAGGAACATCCCCAGTGGGGAGTGTGCAGGAGGCAACTGATGGATGTTTCTCTCTCATCGTTGTTTCTAACTCTCTATCCCTCTCCCTTCCTCTCTGTAAAAAATCAATAAAACATGTTAAAAAAAAAAAGAAAAATGGCACTGATCGTAGAGGCAGATAGTATTAGAATTATTTGGGCCCTTAGCTGGGTTTCCTTCCTGGCTGCTTCAGTCCCCTCCTTTGTGTGTCTACTCATCCATCTGTGAAAAGGGGATAATTACAACTGTTCTTCATTTGCCTCAGAGGGCTGTTATAGAGATTCATTTAAAAAGTTCATAAAGCTTTTTGAGCATGGAAAAGTAAAATTATAAGAAAATATATTGTCATTGCAGTGGTCCTTGCAAATCTTAAGTAATTCCAGTTATCAATATATTGATGAATATGCATTATTTCATTTTATTAGCTCTTCATGCTCTGTGAGTTTTTCCCAACACGTGTATGTCTAAGAGAAGGGAGTTTGGAGAATGGATAATCAACCACAAATGTAGGTTTTAAATCATGCATTTTCTTTTAACTCACTTGCATTCAGGCTTGAAGCTAAAGAAGATGAACTTCAGAAACAACATGCAGTAAGCAGCAATCCTGAGCTTCCCTGGGCAGACCCATTATTTGTTAGGCTTATGATCAAAAGTGATCACTGGAGTTAGAAAATATTTCTTCTGGTCAGACCTGCTTGCTTCTGCTTTTTTAAAAATAGTTCTTGTGTAAATCTTGACAAATCACCTGGACCTTTTTAATTGACAAGTTTAATTGAAGATTGGAAAGAACATCGAAGTTCAATTGACATGCCCCCTATACTGTCTACTGTCAGTTATGGAAGAAGCAAGGCTATCATAGATACATCAGAAACACTAATTTCATCCAAAATATCATTTTCGCTGTTGTTCAACCTTCATTTTCTTTCAAAGAGGAAAGCAAACTGGTTTTACTGAAAATTGTTAAAATTTCATTAACAGTGCTAAAATTGCATCAACAACATGGGAAACAGAGGGAGTAAAAGTACAACAAATATATAGAAACCCAGAAATCCAGAATGAAATGACTCCTATTCTCCTCTGTTCCACAGCATGCATTTCTGACCTCCCATTATGAAAATGAACAACAAATGTTTGTAAGATGTTCTGGATTATTGGTTCTCGAGTATGGTTCCCTAGAGCAGCAACATCAGCAACATGTGAGAATTCGTTAGATACATAAATCAGAAACTCAGGGGGTGGAGCCAGTTTTAACAAGCCCTCCAAGAGATTTCCGTATGTGCTAAAGGGTGCCTCTTACAACTGGAATTTCGCAGGGTGGTGGGGACTGGGCTGGGCATCTTGTGGGCAGTATGAGCAGTGGCTGAGCTCATCACTCTGACTCATTAGTGGGTGCTCCTCTGTCGGAGCCAGCTCAGTACTTGTATTTTGGGAGGGGAATTATTCTCCTCTGGGATTCAGATTTCATTTCAGATAAATGCTCTAATGGGAGATATTTTGACTTGTGGTTAATACTGTATGCCATGAGAGAGCTTTTCTCTATTGCTCTTATAACATTCCTTTACAGAGCTGAAGGAGGGGCCTAAGATGGAGAGAAAAGAGACAAGAGGGCCTGAAATAGGTTTGACCCCCACCATTACTGTTTCTCATCTCTGCTACCCCCTCCCACTATTCTTTTCTCTTTTTCCTCCTGACCTCCCTGTGTCCAGCAAGCTCTCCAGTGAACACTGGGAGAGGTGACAGAAGGTAACATATGTGCTAGAGATGGCTCAGAGAGAGGCTACCCAGGCTAGTCCCCGACCTCACCCATTAGCCTGCATGATTCGGATGCCAGTCAGAATTCTAATTGCATCTTAGCTAACCATGACTATTCTGTGTCCAGCCCCACTCCGCCTTCCCTCTCAAAAAGCAATTCCTGGAAATAGAAGTGGTCTTTCACTTAAACAGATGTCACTATGATGTATATCCCAATTTTAACTGTTGGTGACCTAGTTTCCAAATGGACCCCAGATCCCCACCCCAGTCCTTGTTGGAGAGTGGCTAACAATGTGGCCCACTTCCTGAGGCCCACAGAGCATCTCAGTCCTGCTCACACATCTTAGCAGTCAGATCTGGGGACTAGTCATACGTGGAATCAGTATTCCCTGCAAGAAACCTTCCCTTAGGAAGTTTTTGATCTTTGCAACATCAAAGAGAGACTGAGAGAGAGCAGGCATTAATTTTCACCTATAGTTTAAAATTAACATGTACAATATATAAAAGAGAGAAAACTGAGTGGACCCAACCACCTGAGACATCTGGGTCCTTATTTGTTCTAATATTAAATCTTTTTATGAGCTAATTATTCAGTGCACACACTGCAAGAGACTTCTGATTTAAGCACAGTGTTGGTTTAATGAGAGTCCATATAATCAGTAAGCAGGGAAGTTAGGATTTTTCTAACACTGAAAGAAACCACGACTAAGGCATTTTAAAGCAAAAATTAGCAACATTGCTTGAATCTCAGAAGGTCTTAACTATGTGGATACATCTACTGTTTGCTTTTTGAGGAGAAATTAGAAAGTAGAACTGAACTGCTATTTTTAAAAACTCCCTAATGTCCCTTAATCCTCAATTCCATTTTCCTGGGTTGCGTTGTAGAATGTGTCTTATCCTGCTATATGGGGCATCTTTCACTGTTAACATTTTTGTTTCCATGGACACTAGATTTGCAACATTCCTCCTAAGCCTCTCTTCACAGATGGATGTGGTGACAGGGGTTGACGAGTAGATATCCTTTTTAGATGATCTTATTGCTACTATAGGTAAGAATCCTAGAACTGTTTATAACTAAAAAGGACTTTGGGGGCCATAGTGCAACTTCTTTTATTTTATAAACAAGGACCCAAGGCCAGAAAGTTTGAGTGCCTTGCCCAAGGTCACAGAGCAACTTGATGAAAGAGTTGTGACAAGAATTCTGGCTTTTTAACTCGCAGTCAAGTACCGAACACATCACCCTTTTGTCTTACTGGTTTTCTTTTTTTTAAAACACTTGAAATTCTTTACCCTCTTGAGGCTGAGCTGAGCGGTTGGCCAACCTGGTGTGGATATCAGGCTTTTTCTTAAGCGATGAGGTTTTGATATTATCAACGAGCACCCAGGCAGGGAACGGCACTATCTGGTCCCAGGGGTGGACACAGATCAGATGGGCATTTGGAAATAAAGGTGACACATTACAGGCTGACATTACTATTAAGTATTCTGATAGTATCTGATTCCATGCAGAAGAGAGATCTCTTTCCCACTGGCTCTAATTTGTCTCTGTAGTCCCTCTTTCAGCAGGCCCAAGACCAGTCTTGACTAAAATGACATAGATAGAGGTCATCTTTTTTAAAAAAATTCTGTGATGCAGGTGGTAAGCTCAAAATTTGGAAAAGGTTTGTATTTTTGAGAATGAAGAAAGTTTAAGTTAAATACTTCCAAAAATTAAATGAACATGAGGGAGAACACTCATGGAACTGTCAATAATAATTTTTAAAAATCACCTACAAATCTCAGTAGTTCCACAGCTCAAATTATTTCTAGAACATAATAGGTTTTAAGAGGACTGATGCATAGCCATTTTGGTGATTAACTGCTTAGGTCTTTTAAAAAATATATATATTGTTTATGGATTTCAGAGAGGAAGGGAGAGGGAGAGAGAGATTAGAAACATCAATGATGAAAGAGAATCACCGATTAGCTGCCTCCTGCATGTCCCCCACTGGGGAGTGAGCCCACAACCTGGGCATGTGCCCTGACCCAGAATCGAACTGGTTCATGGGTTGATGCTCAACCACTGAGTCACACCAGCCAGGCATATCCTCTTTTGTTTTAAAACATTTTTTTTCTGTTACAGTTGTCATTCAATATTAGTTTCAAGTGGACAGCAGAGTTGTTAGACATTTATATAACTTACAAAGGGATCTCCCCTTGCCCCTGACCCATAAATCTAGTACCCACATGGCACCATACATAGTTATTGCAATATTATTTATTATATTCCCTATTATGTACTTTATATCCCCATAAATATTCTGTAAGTGCTCTTAGATCCTGTTTTGAATGTGCTGGGCTGGTTTCTATTTCTCTGAAGTAGTCTATATTATTAGAATGCACACAGAGAAAGGTTCAGAGGCTTGCTTTTATTTTTTGGCACAGTAAAATCTTTTTCAAAAAGATTTTCTATTATATGGATTTTTTTAAGCCCTCAGGTCAAATCATGTTCCCTTTGTATATTGTGATTCATGGTAAGATAAAAACAAATAAATAAAGAACCACCACCGAAATTTAAAAAGAAGCCACTTAGCGAAGAAGATCTTCAGTAGCTAATGAGTCAGTGTGTATTCATAGAACTTTGATCAATGCTTGCAGGGACTATTTTATGTGAGAACAAAGACACCAAAGAGATAGGGCCACTGGGAGGAAACTGGGAGGTGGGGGGAAGCGGGTGGGCAGGCTACCATGGAACACTGGAATCAGGAAATTCCCAGCCATAATTACCAAAGCCAAGTGGGAGGGAAAGCAGCTGAAAAAAAAATTAGAATCAAAACAGGTGAAAAAGGCAGGAAATGCAATGTGCTTAGAAAGGAATAATACCTTTCATTTTCAATCACCTACAACACATTTTAAATGCACAGTCTTGTCCAAGGCAAGAGGTTTCTCTGATTCTACAGCTGAAGGACAGCCTATCATTTCCCTTCCTCCCACAAGTGACACTTGCCAGAGGGACACCAGGATCCCCCGAATTGGGGCATTACATCATACAACAGAATATTTCATTTTAATCTAATGTGTTTTCCTGGGAGCATTTGAAAGAGCACACTAACCCAGTGCTTCCCAGATGGTAATTTATTTGCATAGTTTTTGTTTATTCAAAGCCATAGATTGGCTGAGGCAGGCCCTCCAGGAATGGCCTCTCCAGAGGCCGTGACAATAGGTCTTCTGTGGAGGGAAATGCTGGGAGAGCTCTCAGCATTTAGTATCGGCAGCTCTCAGGGAGAGCGGGAGCTGAGGGCCGGCTGCCAAGAGTTTAATGAATTGCTTCAGATATTCTCTCTCATGGCTTCCACTGTGTTTAGAAATTTGAAAGGAAAAAAAAATCATCTATGTGCAGAACACATGGCAACTGGACATTAAAAATCTGCCACACACACAAATATCTATCTGTTTTAGGTTTCTTTTTTAATGGCTAAGTACTCTTCATAAAATTCACAAAGAATTTCATGAAATCCATGTGTGCATTTTTAATGAAAATATTTATATAATAGATATTATTTATTCCCTCTCTTGCCATCAATTTTCCTATGAACTAAAGTCTTGTGATAGCTTGGGAAAGAAATGTTTTAGTAATTTTCCCCCTCTAAGGCCAGTTGATGGAAAATCCCTGTTAAGGTAAAAAGATAGTCATTTAACAGTTGAAAAAAAAAATCCATGTAGTTGAAAATCTTTTTGAAAATATAATTTTCCCACCTTTTATTTTCAGCCAGTTTGGAGAATTTACTTCAGAGCTTAAGGTTAATAAGCTCAGTAATTATAAGTTTTCAGTAGAGGAGGAAAATACAATCTAATTTAAAGACCTTGCATTTTCTGGTCATCAATTTTTATTTTAATATTTTTTTAAATTTTATTTTATTGTTTAAAGTATTACAAATAGTAGTACATATGTCTCCTTTTTTCCCCCATTGACCTTCCCCTGGCCTCCCCTACCTCATTCAGTGTTTTAAGTAAAATCCACCCATGTCACTATTTAAAGTTCATTCTTAGCAGGATAGGAGATGACAGCTCCTTTTATGGGGAAAAACTTTATGAGGCTTCTGAAACACCAGTCATTCGGATAACAGTTATGTTTTTAAAAATATTTTTCATCTTGAAACAATCACAAACTTACAGAAAAGTTGGAGTATCATACAAATAACTGTTTTTTGGAACCATTTGAGAGTAATTGCTTATCTCATGTCTCATTATCCTCTAATACTTCAGTATGTATCCTATCTAATAAAAGAGTAATATGCAAATTAACCATCACTTTGCAATAAAGATGGCGGCACCCACAGCCAATAAGGAGGGAATATGCAAATTGATGCAACAAAGATGGCGGCACCAGCCAGAGCCATGGAGCCGGCCGGAGAGCGGGAGAGAAGCCAAGCCTGACCAGAGAGTGGGAGAGTGGGTGGGAAGGCTTGGCTTCCTGGGTCACCCCAGAGACCAAGGAATGGGGCTAGGAGTAATCAGGCTGGTGGTGAGGGAAGTTCGGAGCGAGCAGGCTGGCTGGGGGCGCCAGTTGGGGGCAATCAGGCTGGTGGGGGGGGCAATAGGGGATGAGCAGGGGGATCCAGTTGGGGACAAAGAGGCTGGAAGGGGGGCAGTTGGGCGTGATCAGGCCAGTGGGGGCAGTCAGGCAGGGGAGCAGTTAGGAACCAGTGGTCCCAGATTGAGAGAGGGATGTCCCACTGCTGTCAGACATCCCCCAATGGGTACCAGATTGGAGAGGGTGCAGGCCAGGCTGAGGGACATCTCCCCCCACCCCCGGGCACAAATTTTGTGCACTGGGCCACTAGTTTTCTATAAATAAGAACATTCTCCTATATAACTACAGGACAACAATTAAAATCAGGAAATGAACCTTGATACATCACTTCCACCTAATCCTCAGATCCATTCAAGTTAATTTAGTTGAACCAATAATAAATTAAAAAAATATATTGATTTCAGAGAGGAAGGGAGAGGGAAAAAGAGAGATAGAAATATCAATGATGAGAATCATTGATTGGCTGCCTCCGGCACGCCCCAAACTGGGGATATGAACTGTGACCTCCTTGTCAATAGGTCAATGCTCAACCACTGAGCCACGCTGGCTGGGTCCAATAATGAATTTTATAGCAAAATTATCCAGGTCACAATCACATGCAGCATTTACCTGTCATGTTCCTTTAGCCTCCTTTTGTCTGGAACAGTTTCCCAGTCTTTCAATGGGTTTCATGGCCTCGGCACTTACAAAGGTAACAATCCAGTTATTTCGTACACTATCCTTTAATTGTGTTTGTCTGATGTTTCCCCATGATTAGGTTAAGGTTGTCATTTCTGGAAGTGATTTTATCCTATAATTTCCATTGGTCCCCTTATTGATGATATTTGCTTTGATCCCCTGATTTAGGTAGTGCACACCAGGCTTAATAAGTATTTTGTGGGGATGTACTTGGAAACTGTCTAGATATCCTGTCCTGTATCAAACTTTCTATATGTATATTCTTATGGTTTCCTGTTTTATTTAATAAGTTTGTTAAATTAATTACATAAAAAGGCCATTAGACTGAGGTGGCTATAATGCCAATGGCAGCCTACTTAAACAAACCAAAGTCTAGACCCATAAATACTTCAAGGTTATGAAATTAAAAACTAAGGACAGCCAATCACAAGTAGCCAATCAGGCTTTCAGTTCCAGCCAATCAATAATTCCCTTACTTCGTTTTTGCCTTTACTCTATAAAAATTTTTCCCCAGTGGAGCACTTCTAATCAATTCCTGTTTGGTGCTGCCTGATTTGAATAGATTTTGTTCCAGTAAACTCTTTAAATGTTAATATGCCTCAGTCGATATCTTAACAGTTATTTATTGTCATTGTTTATTTCGGTGCTCAAATTGTTCCAGATTTGGCCAGCTGGGAACCCCTTCATAATAGCTCCTGCATCCTTCCGACATAGCCTCAGCATATTTGGAACCTATTCTTGCTTTCTGACACTATGAGATGCTCCATGCTCATCTTGTTCTTTCCTTGCTTCAGGTGTGCTCATTGATATTGGGGGCATTGTTGCTCCCAAGTTTTCAGTAGATATAACTAGGGAATATATATGCATATGTCTATACACATACACACATACACATATTTACTTAGCCATCTACATCGATACCTATCATCATCTGTCTAATGAAAACTGTAAATTTACACCAATACCTCCAATTTCAATCAGTTTATTTTAGTTCTTTCTCTTTCCGTTGACACCCTTGACTGCCAGTGAGAAACATAGCTCGTGTTATTCTTAATATATTTGCTTAAGTGATCAATACACATGTAAATAGACAATTAGTCTCCCATCTCAACTGCCATTCCCACCCCTGTGCAGATGCCCTCTCCAAGCCACTTAAAATCTGATACCCTATTCTGGACAAAACTATTGCCACCTACCTACCCACATAGGTGCCCCCACTCACCCTGATTGGACACTGACACCTTACCCTGGGTGAGGACCCCTGCCCCCTTGAGTACCCTCTTTTCCCTCCTTGGGTTCTGACATGGATTTTGGTCAACACCCTGCCCTCAACCATCTGTACACATGCTTACTTTTCATTGCCCACCTAATAGTTTTAGGATGGAACTGCTTAGGGATAGAGTGGACAGAGATTGAAGGAGGAAGGGAATAGGGGTGAAAAAGAGGAGGAAGAAGAAGAAAGGGAAAAGAACAAATTTATGTTTAAATAAATCACAAGTAAGCATATTAAGTTTAAAGAAAAGAGGAATCTAAAAAGCCACTTAGAAATGGAGTATTTTCTGACTGAGATAGGATATAACCTTAGCCACCCTGGTTATTATAAATAATAGCAAAATCCAGGTATTACAGATGACAGCACATCTTTCACATGATTTTTGGATAATCTTTTCATACTTTGTACGTTCCATTGTTCTTTCTATTTGAGATATAGTAATTCCACACAGTTAATACTATTCATTCATCAGCCAAATTTTTAAAGGAAGTTGGTGAAGCATTCTTGCTGTCAGAGATATTTAGCATCCTTTCTATCTGTTTATTCCAATTCTCCCTTATTCCCTGATTAAATCAGGCATAATTCCTTTAGAATGGATTCAAACTATTGTCTACTCCATCCTGTTAAATGGCAACCCTTTATCTCCCTCCGAGTCATAGGGCTATTATTCTTTAGAACATTTCCTTTAAAAAATCTATGTCAGTCATCTTTTCAACAAATTGCAGGGAGAGTGCTCTCCCATTAACATAAAAGATAAGCAAGCAGATTTAAACAGTTATTCTATCAATCAATGCTGAACAGTGTCATCTCTCTAAGAAAAATATAAAAACAACATATTATGTCCCTTGCCATTCAGCCATCTCTGCAACTGCAGAGGACAAAAACTGGCACAAATTGTCAGGAAAAGGGTACATTAAAGCCTAAACAATAATTTTAAAGACCTATTTTATTTATTTACTTTTCTATTATTGGTTTTACAGAGAGGAAAAGAGGGAAGAAGAGAGAGGGAGAGAGAGAGGAAGAGGGAGAGAGAGAGAAACATTGACCCACTGCCTCCCACATATGCCCTGATGCTGTGACTGGGAATTGAACCCATCACCTTTTAGTGTATAGGACAACCTACTGAGCTACACTAGCCAAGGCTGAACAAGAATTTTTTTTTTACCAAAACCAGAGTGAGGACAAATTTCTTAAAAATTAAAGCTAATTTTTAAAATTAAAAAAAATAACATGTGCCTAAGTTTTAATAAATAAATGTCACATAGTTCACATTTCCCAGATATAACTATTGTTAACAGTTGAGATAGTCTTTGGAATTACATGTGTAACTGGTAAGAAATAGGATTCTATATTTTATTTTTAAACATATCTAAATAAGATTCCTTTCTTAGATGAAGAAAATGTGTAAGATGTCAATATGTTTCATTTTCATTTCTAGGACAGAATTTAAAAATACTAAGAAATAACTGCAAAAATATCCTGGTGTAACAGAAATTGGAATTGGTGATTTAGGGGCATATAGATTATCTACCTTGAACATCTTATAGATTTAAAAATATCCTCTAGAAAGGCCACATCTTTTTTTCATCTTCTATTGTATAGATCTCTAATACTATTACTGGAATCATGTTAAGTAAAATACTGGAAAGTCTGAACATAAGCAAAGAAGATCTTGATTTAGGACACCCATTTATTTTATTGAGATACTGTGTTGTGATTCTCACAGAGTAGGTATATTTTGGAGGACTCTTGTACTCCTACCTCTTTGCCTCTTACATCTTAGAGTGAAGTCTCTGCTCTGCACCAAATCAACACAGGCCTGAAACTCAATAACTCAGTCACAAAAGAAAGAAAACAACTCTATTTAAAACATCTGGTAGCCAGAACATTACTTCTCAAACTTCAGTGTGCACATGAATCACCCAGAGAGCTTATTCAAATGCAGATTCTGGTTCACTGCCTTGATTCACCTTTTTCTTGCCTTGTGTTCGCATCTCTCCTAAAAGTATCAGTAGTTTAATCTTTGCCCAGGCTCTGCTTTCTAGAAGTGCTGGGGTAAGAGCTTCTTCCTTATTCTAAAATCTCCCCTTTCATTCCTGTCTTTTTGTGGTCTGCTACTAGAACTTGTTGCCTATGGCCTGCTTCTCACTTATGGAATCAGTACTCACCCCCATTTTAGATTTCTCTCTGAACCTAGACCTTTAGCTCTGGGGTATCTCCACAGCTAGCCCATCCAAGCCTAGCCACACCTGGCCCTCTGTGGTTAAAGGAAGATAGCACTGCAGAGGTGGAAAGATCCAGGCATTAATAGCAGAACTTTGCTATTCAAAGTATCAGCAATGGACTAGCAGCATCAGCATCATGTAGTAGCTTGTCCAAGTGTAGACCCTGCCTGCTGAATGAAAAAGAATGAGTATAATTTAAAGAAACCTTGGGATAACATGAAGCATAGCAACATCTGTATCACAGGGGCACCAGAAGAAGAGAGAGAGCAAGGGATCAAGAACCGATTTGAAGAAATAATGCCTAAAAATTTCCCTAACCTAATGAAGGAAAAAGACACACAGGAGGCCCAAACAAGATGAACCCAAAGAGGCCCACACCAACTCACATCATAATTTTTTAAATCCTCACCCAAGGATATTTTTTCCATTGAAATTCTTTTAGAGAGAGTGGAGGGAGGAAGGTCAGGGGGAGGACAGAGAAATATTGATTGGTTGTCTCCCATTAGCACCCTGACTGGACCTGGGGATTGAGCCTGCAACTGAGGTACATGCCTTGTGTCTGAGGGTGATGTTCTAACCACTGAGCACCCAGCCAGGATGAGACACATCTTAATTAAAGTGGCAAATGTTAAAGACAAAAAGAGAATCTTAAATGCAGCAAGAGAAAAGCTGTTAATTACCTACAAGGAAGCTCCCATAAAACTGTCAGCTGATCTCTCAACAGAATTATTTCAGGACAGAAGGGATTAAATAAAATATTCAAAGAAATGAAGAGTAAGGACCTAAAAACCAGACTACCATTTAAAATTGAAGGAGAAATAAAGAGCTTCTCAGACAAGACAAAGTTAAATGAGTTTGTTACCACCAAGCAGGTATAACTTGTTAATGAGCCATCTTGAAGAATAAGAAGAAAAGAGAGTTAAAAGAATAAAATGGCAATAAATACACACCTATCAATAATCACTTTAAATGTAAATGGCTTAAGTGCTCCAATCAGAAGACATAGGGTAGCTTAATAGATGAGGAAGCAAGACCCATGTACATGCTATCTACAAGAGACTCTTTGTGGCCAGGATTTCCAGTACTATCCTGGCCACAGAGGGTTTTGCATATAACATATGCAAATAACAAAACCCTTCCTATAACAAAACCTTAATATGCAAATCGACCCAACGGCAGAACAAAAGGTTGCTATGATGCGCACTGACCACCAGGGGGCAGCTCCTGTGTTGAGCATCTGCCCCTCCTCCCCCCAGGGGGAGGCGACCGACAGCAGCAATTGAGGGGCAGACCAGTGGGCAGCACCAGGCCGCCACCCAAAGTGGGTGCCAGTGGGGGGCCCCCCAACCACCCTGCCCGCTGGTTGCCCCACAGATGGCCCTGATTGCTGGCCAGGCCTAGAGACCCTACCCTATATATTGGGAACAGTCTCTTAGATTTAAAAATTAAAACCTGGCAAGGCCACTCTAACACTGAAAAAACAGGATGATGCAGCGATGACATGCACGGACTCTGGCTTGCACATTTTGTGGTCAGCCCTGATTCCAACACTTATAACTGTGTGACAAGGCCAATTACTTAACTTCTGTCTGCTTCAGTTTTTCCACCCATAAGATGGGGAAAATGGTACTATTGCCTCAGAAAGATCATCTTATGTACTACTTTTTATAATCAGAGCAAAAAAAATGTAGCTGCCCATACAACAGCTAGATGCCTTTTACCTATATGAAAAGTATGGTCACTAGTGCACGCAGCGTCCCGGATTGCGAGAGGGATGTCCGGCTGCCAGTTTAGGCCTGACATCCCCTGAGGGGTCCCGGATTGTGAGAGGATGCAGGCTGGGCTGAGGGACCCCCCCACCCCCATCCCCTGTGCACAAATTTCATGCACTGGGCTTCTAGTGTTGAATAAGAGTAGCAAAAGCAGAAATATCTGTCTTGTTCCTGATTTTAAGGGAAATGTTTTTAGTTTTTGCCCATTGAGTATGATATTGGCTGGTTGTCATATATGGCATTTATTATGTTGCGGTATCATTCCTTTATTCCCACTTTGCTGAGAGTTTTTTTTTTATATCATAAATGAGTAATGGATTTTGTCAAATGCTTTTTCCACATCTATTGATATGACATGCGATTTTTATCCTTCATTTTGTTTATGTGATACATGATGTTTATTGTTCTGTGAATATTTTACCAGCCTTGTATCCCTGAAATAAATCTCACTTGGTCATGGTGTATGATCTTTTTAATGTTCATATACATTGCTAATGTTTTATTGAGGACTTTAGCATCTATATTCATCAAGGATATTGGCCTGAAATTTTCTTTATTTGTAGTGTCTTTTTCTGACTTTGGAATAATGCTGGCCTTGTAAAAAGAGCTTGGAAGTCTTCTCTCATCTTAAATTTTTTGAAATAGTTTGAGGAGGAGAGGTGTTAGTTCTTTAAATGTTTGGTAAAACTTGCCTGTGAAGCCATCTGGTCCAGAACTTTTGTTTGCTGGGAATTTTTTGATTACTGCTTCAATTTCATTAGTTGTTATTGGCCTATTCAGGTTTCTGATTCTTTCTGATTGAGTTTTGGAAGATTGTTTGTTTCTAGGAATTTTTTCAATTTCTAGGAATTTATCCATTTCTTCAAGATTGTCCAATTTGTTGGCATAGTATATTCTTACAATCCTTTGTATTTCTGTGATATCATTTGTTGCTTTGCCTCTTTCATTTCTGGTTTTATTTGGGTCCTTTCTCTTTGTTTCTTGATAAGTCTAGCTAAAAGTTCATCAATGTTGTTTATATTTTTGAAGAACCAGCTCTTGCTTTGGTTGATCTTTTGTATTGTCATTTAGTCTCTAGTTTATTTATTTTCAATTTGATCTTTATTATTTCCTTCCTTCTGCTTTTCTTGTTCTCTTACTAATTCTTTTAGTTGTAGGGTTAGATTGTTTGAGCTTTTTCTTCAATCCGCACCTGAGGATGTTTTTCCATAGATTTTTAGGGGGGTTAAAAGAGAGAGGGAAAGACAGAAACACCAATGGGAGAGAAACACATCAATTGGTTGCCTCCTGCACAAGCCTGGACCAGGGCCCGGGTCAGGGAGGAGCCTGCTACCAAGGTATGTGCCCTTGCTTTTGACCAGAACCTGCAGGCCGACGCTCTATCCACTGGGCCAAACCAAGGACGGCCTTTTTCTTGTTTCTTGAGGTAGGCCCAGAGTGCTGTGAGCTCCCCTCTCAGGACTACTTCCACTGTGTCCCATAGATTTTGGATTGTATGTTCATTTTCATTTGTTTCCAGGAAGGTTTTAATTTCTTCCTTGATCTCATCGGTAATCCAGTCATTGTTTGATAAAATGCTATTTAGCCTCCATGTGTTTGAATGTCTTTGTAGTTGATTTCTAGTTTCATGCCGTTGTGATCTGAGAAGATGCTTGATATGATTTAAATCTTGTTGAATTTGTGAAGACTTTCTATGTGCCCAACCATGTGGTCTATCTTTGATAATGACCCATGTGCACTTGGAAGGATGTATATGCTGCAGCTTTGGGATGAAATGTTCTGTAAGCATCAAATCCATCAGGTCTAGTGTGTCATTTAAGGTGGCAGTTTCCTTGTTTCTATCATCAGCTCTCCCATGAGGAGGAAGCACCAGTCAGGTTCCTGGGAAAGTGGGGGACATGGCCGGACCTCAAAGCCAGTCACTGATGCCCTCTGAGACTGGCCAGACCTATAGGCTGGGCCTCTTCTGCTGCCTCCTCAACAGGGGTCAAGCTAGATCCCTGAGGGTGGGGTAATTGCCTTTCCCCAGGCTGTTGCTGTTGGGAGAGGCTGTGGTATGCCCTTATCACTGAGCATCCATATCCCAGCTGGCCCTCTTTCACGTCTTCCTGCAATGTCTCCCACCCCTGACTCTCCTCATTGCCTTCCCTCTACTTAAGCCTCAGTGAGTGGCTTCAAACGAAAATCCTGTGCTGGGTTTTTTGTTGTTGTTGTTTTAAAGTGGCTTTGCATCTGGCAGGCTTCATCTCTCCCTGGTGGATAGAAGCCCTGCTGGCTTTCAGGGCTAGGTGGGCTGATGTAATCAGCTCTGGTCTCATGCTCCGGGTTGGGGAGCCCAGCCTGGGGTTGCTCTTGCAACCCCACCCTTCTTACCAGCCTTGAGGAGTTTTCTGCTCTTCCTTGTTAAAAGTCTCCTCTTCCAGTAGTCTTCAATTGGTAATTCAGGGTGAATGTTGCCCAATTTAGTTTTATTTCCAGTTTTGGTTCTGGGAGGAGGTGCAAAAAAAAAGATCCACTTATCCCATCGCCATCTTCAATCCCCTCTTTAACCTTTATTTAGAGTAGTTATTAAAGCACAGCAAGCCCAAGAATCAGCTGAGGCTCCGGCAAAAAGGATCATGTTGGGACCTTGCCCAGGTCTAGACTTGAACCCAGGAGTCTGCATTATAAAACAGCTCCCAGGTGACTGTAATGCAGGGAGTTTTCAGACCCGCGCTCGAAGGAACAGGTGACAAAGATTTTTTTTTCTGATTACTGTACGTATTCTTCAATAACTGTTGAGCACCTTCAAGGGGCTCTGTTAGTCCCTGGTAGGAGGCAATAGGGCAGAGAGGGGTGCCAAGACTCGAGATTCAATTTTCATGTCTCAAGACGTGTATGCGGTGTACTGGGGACCATCTCTCTAGGCTGGGAAGGTTGCTGTGGGCTGCAGTTGTGAGAAGGCTTTGTGGATCCAGGTTGGAAGAGCCTGGTGATTTCTCTCCAAGGATGGAGGGGAGAACCAGAGGGGCTCTGTAAGTCAGGTTAGCCCGGAGCTGAAGTTCTGGGTGGAAGGCTGGAAGGGTTCAGTGAAGCGTAGGCACTCTATTCTGGGGTGGTCAGCTGCGGCTCACGGTCTCTGTATAGGGACGCAAGGACAGCTTCGTTTTAGGGCGAGTACTAACCTGGTGTTGATGTTCAGGATAAGATGGCCATGGGATAAGTTGATGTTTGGAGCTGGCAGTAAACTTGGGATGCTGTGGGCAGGAATGAAAAGAAAGCTGTGAGGAGAACCAGAAAACACTGGATATAGTTGTGATGATGGGGATGAGGAGGTGCCCCCACGAGAATGAGAGCACCTTTGAAAGGCCAATTGCAGAGAGAATCCTAAACAATTCAGCGTCACTGAAGCCAGTGGAAGGAAACCCATGAACAGACACCTGTCTGTGTTAAGCTGATTAGCCTTTTCTGTTTCCTTCTTTCTCTCTTAAATAGAAGCATCCT
>NW_006299390.1:4514073-4514426 GCF_000327345.1 Myotis davidii | reverse complement strand
CAAGGGTCTGCTTTCCAAGAAAAAAACTTCAGCCGAAGTCAGTTCTGACAACACACCTCAGCTGGAGAGAATAAATCCCTCCTCACACAAGCCCAACAAGGGACAGTAGAAATAGATTGATAATCTGCAGCCACGGAAGGAAGGAAGGAAGGTAGGAAGGAAGGTAGGTAAATGGGTGCCTGGCGCCCACACCTGATGTGCAACAGTTTGGAAACCATTGGTTTAGCCGCATCTCCTGCAAAGCCCTTAAAACCCCCAGATCCTCAGCCCTTTCTGTGCGTCGCCCGGAGGGTGCACCTTGAGGTTCCGGCCGGTGGGCCTGGTCCCGGCGCCTCGGTCCCCTTTCCCCCGGC
>NW_006299390.1:4490058-4513704 GCF_000327345.1 Myotis davidii | reverse complement strand
GGTCAGCGCCCCAGGCATGAGCTTCCCCCGTTGGGGTCCGGGCTGTGCCACCCTCACCCCGGCCGCTGGGTGACCGTAGGAGGGGCCGCCCCTGGGATGCATTGATTTTTCTAGCGAGTCCTCCCGCCTCCCGCTAGCTCGGGGCCGGAGCAATTCACCTTCAGCAGCAAGGCGGGGTCCGGGGGCACCTCGGAGGTTCTCATCCGCGGGAGGGTGCAGGAGGCGGCGGGCTGAGCTCCCCGGCCCAGGCTGCGGGCGCGGGGCAGGGGGGCTCCTCACGCTCCATTCGCATCCCACCTGCCGGGGCAGGAAGGTCCAGCACCCCCGGGGCTCTGGCCAAACCGGAGGCGCCTGGAAGTTCTTGGCGCTAAGAAAAGAAACACGGCCCCCAAAAAACGTAGATAAATACTTAGCGGCACGGGTTGTCCCCACGTAGGTGCGACGCGCTCCTGCATCCGTGTGAACGGGGTCTGTGATCGAGGGGACGTGCCGCTTTGGGGGTACAGTGCCGGAGGGCGGGGGTCCGCCCTGAGCGGAGAGCCGTGAGCCCACAGCGCGCTGTTTTCCAGAGCAGCGCCCAGCCCGCTACCTGCAGCCAGGGCGCCTCAGGCAGCCGATGGATGCTCAGGTTTCCTGCCCAGCTTGCTCGGGGCGGTCGGAATACAATCCTGGCAGCTGGGACTTCTCCCTTCACCAAAAAATCCTTTGTTCCGATTTTGATCAGAGAGAGAGAAAAGTGACGTTTGAACCTTCCCAGCATGGATCAATCTGAACGTTAAAGGGGAACGCTGTGATTTCCCAGGCCGGGTGTGTGTGTGTGTGTGCCTCTCCTGATAGATACTTTTTTGGGAAGGACTCTCAAATTACCATTTATACAACTCCTTTCTCCTTAATTCTGGTGGAAGCTGTCTATCCTTTCCTTATATCTTCAGTGGAATATTTGTAAGGTTCCTTGTCTTGGCCTATAGGCTGTTCCAAAGAAGGAGCCATGTTTTTGTAGTTCAAGGCTCGAGTTTGACTAGTGAGTTTGACTAATGACCAGTGTCATTATTAGCAAAACTTCTCACTTACTTTGGGGGACATTTAAAAAAAAAGCCACCTGAATATCTAAAGAGCTTTTGATGGTTTAACTTTTAAAAATACAGCAGGCAGCTTCAAAGTGCTTTCCACCCCAAAGTGGTCCTTTCTCTGAACATCCACCTTACATAGCTAAATGGCAGATGTCTGCAAAGGAGAAGTTAGATGAAGTGTGAAATGCCACGGTCTTATGTTCCTGTAATGTGTGTTTTGATTGAAAATCTCTGTGTGAACCAGTTAGATTTTGGCTTCCTTGTGTCTTTTACTCATCTGTGAAGAAATAGAAATTTGTGTATTGACACTCCACTAAACAACAGAAAGTTGGGGCCTCAGAAAGTAAACTTACTAAAAATACCAGATTTTTAAAAATATTGGTAATTTTTTGCTGTTTCAGAGCATCTTAGCAAGATATTAGTGTTATACTGACAGAAATGGTTACTACTGATAATTACCAATGGGTGGTAGCTCAAAACCTTCCCCCCAGTTAATTTCTCTTCTGCTGTAATTTGTAGCACTGGCGGGAGTCTGGGATTCCATTTTATTTCTAGCACAGCTATTACTTCACACATTGTGCAAATTCTTTTCCTTTCAAAGCCTCAGCTTTTCAAATGTAAATTGTGAATAATTATACCATTGTAATGTCTCCTGCCTGCACACTTGCTATCTAAATTTGAAGCCTTGCCGAAACCGGTTTGGCTCAGTGGATAGAGCGTCGGCCTGCGGACTGAAAGGTCCCAGGTTCGATTCCGGTCAAGGGCATGTACCTTGGTTGCGGGCACCTCCCCAGTGGGAGGTGTGCAGGAGGCAGCTGGTCGATGTTTCTCTCTCATCGATGTTTCTAACTCTCTATCTCTCTCCCTTCCTCTCTGTAAAAATCAATAAAATATATATATATTTTTTAAATTTGAAGCCTTAAGATTTTTTACATCAACAAATACAATTGAAGATTTCATAGTGGAGCTTGGTAGCACTGGTGAAGTATGACATATTCCTGGCAAAATAGCCAGGGCTAACCATGGAAATTCCCTCTTTTCATCAGTCAGGAGTCAAGGAGTAAGGAGACCTGATTTGGTTACAGCATCTCCTGGTTCTGGGTTGAACTTTGGGAAAATGGGTTTTCCTGAAATGAATGAAGAAAATATTTGTTCTTTTAAAAATTAAAACAATTATCCAAAAGAATATTTTAATACACGTAAGCTATAGATAGTAACAATAACAAAACAAAACCATAGGCCCACCTTAAAAACAGAAAAATATCAAGACTTTGAGCGGCTCTTGTGTCCCCTATCGGATCCTTTTTCTCTCTCTATCCCTCATCTCCCAGAGGTAATGGCCATTTAAACTTTTTTAAAAAAAATCTTTAAATTCTTTATTAGTTAAGGACTTACAAATGTGTCCTCATTCCCCCCATTAACCCCCATCCTCCCCCCCCCCATTTAAACTTTTATATTTTAACATCCCTTTGATCTTATTTATAGTTTTAACCCATATGTAATTTTCCCTAAGGAAAATATAATTTCATTTTGCTTGTTTGTGATTTTTAAATAAATGAAAGCAAACGATCTGTATTTTTTCTCACTATTGTGAGATTTATCCATGTTGACTGCTGTAGCTTTAGGTCATTAATGTTCACTGCTATATAGTATTCCACTGTGTGAATATACAGCAATATGGTGAACATGGAGTATACTGCTTAGAATCAGTGATGGCGAACCTTTTGAGCTCGGCGTGTCAGCATTTTGAAAAACCCTAACTTAACTCTGGTGCCGTGTCACATATAGAAATTTTTTGATCTTTGCAACCATAGTAAAACACTTATATTTTTGATATTTATTTTATATATTTAAATGCCATTTAACAAAGAAAAATCAACCAAAAAAATGAGTTCGCGTGTCACCTCTGACATGAGTGTCATAGGTTCGCCATCACTGGTAGATCCTCCTTTCAAGGAAGGACTTGTCCCAGGTGCTGGGAGAGTGGTCAGCAGATAGCCTTCAGCTGTCAGACCTTCAGGACTTGCTCTGACAGAGGGCTGACTGGCCTTTTGGGTGTGGACCACTTCTAATTAGCGTTTGAGGTGGAATATAAAGATCTGGCCATTTTGACTTAAAATAGGACAACTTTGACCATCCGTTTCAGTTCTACGGGTTCCCCGGTGGAGGACCCTGAGGTCGCCTAAAGCTAATGGGCCTCCATTGCATCTTGACTTCCCCTTCCTCCTGCATGTTTGAGTCCCACTTTACTAAGCACTCCCTCATGAACATCCCGGATACTAAACGGTCTCAGACCGCTTCCTCGAGAACCCATCGGCACTTAACCCCTTTTCTTGTTGGTGACATCTGGGAGGTTTCTGGGATGTGCTGTCACAGTTAGTGCTTTTACTAACCTTGTGGATGTGGCCTGGTGCGCAGTGTACAAGGTTCCCTCGGCTGGATGTCTGACAGTGGAGTTGCTGAGTCATAGGCTCTGCACATCTTCATTCTTCCTGGACAGTGCCAAATGACTTTCCAAAGTAGTGGAACTTACTAATAACCCCATTTGTAGTATAGAGATGTTTTTGGTATTCTGTATCCTCACAAGCTCCTAATATTTCCATATTTTAGATTTTTTTGTCAAATGGGTGGGTCTAAATATTATTTAATTGTTGTCTGAGGTTAAGTATCTATATATTGATTGGCCATTTGAGTTTCCCCTTTCATGAGATGTCTGTCATTCTTATGTCCACTTTTTCATCGTGTGGTGTTTTTCTTCAAATTTATTTTTAAGGGTTTTTGAAAAATGTATTCTGGATTCTAGTCTTTTATTCATCATGTATGTTGCAAATATTTTCTCTCAATGTTCCTTTTTTTTTTTTAAGTTCATGATGGTACCTTTGATAAACAGTTAATTTTAGTAGTCGAAATGTATGAGTCTTTTTCCTTTGTGGTTTATGCTTTCTGAGAATCTTTAAAAGAAATCCTCCCCTATTCAGTAGGTGTGAAGACATTTTTACATTAACTTCTACTATAGCTTTCTCTGCATATTTTGTTTTAATCCATACGGAAATTTATGATATAGGAGTCCAGTTTTATTGTTTTTCATGTTAGCAGCTAATTGTTGTAGAATCACTAACCAAATAGCCCTGCCACTTCTCAGTGACAGCAAAGGCATTCTGTTACACATCACGTTTCCACATAGACATGGGCCTCCTTTTCTGGCTTCTTAATCATTCTTTGTTTTACTGTCCTCTCAGCACTGTCTCTCCTTTTCCCTTCCTAGTCTCCTTTTCTCCTTTTCATATCTTTTTATTGCTTCTTAACAATCACCCTATCCTTGCCTTGTCTCATTTTATTCATAATGTGAATTTTAAATCATATAATGGTGTTTACTTCATAAGTTCAGGAATTATAATATCTGGTCACTGTGAACCTGAGGATTTATATGAATTAGGCAAACCAGCTTCAATTTTCCATGAGTAATGACTTGCCAACACCTTTAATATCTAGGTACTCCCCTTTTCTTTAGTATGTTTATTTATGCAAGTGTCTAATCAATCAAAATGCTACATTTTCTTTCTTTCTTCATGAGCACTGAGTCTTTATGTAAGGTGAAACCTCATTTCCTCATTTGAAATTGCTAAACTTCCTCCTCTGGACTTTCCGGTGATGAACCACTGGGAGAAGAGTCAGGATGAATAAGCAGAGAGGTTATTACATAGTTCTTTTAAAAGGGTGTGCCTAAAACATGAGCAACTAATCCGGGGAAGAAGGGCTCCCATGTGTGCTGTGTTAATGGTGTGTGTTGAGACGTTGGTCTCCAAATTTCCCACAATGTCCAGTTTGTCTAATTCAAATGTTTTTGAGATGAGAACCTTGTACAGGATTATTTGAACTGCAGTTATTGCTACCTAACAGACCCTTGAAGGTATTCTTTTTATTATTTCTTTCAACTGTCTAATGTGGTTACATTATAAGCTGGGCTTGTTATGCTATATAATGAATATTATTTAATATACAAGGGTGGGCAAAAGTACACCTACAGTTTTTCATATGGAAAATAATACAATAATTAATAACACAAGAACAACTATTTCATATACTCACAACTGTAAACCTACTTTTGCCCACTCCTGTATATTATAAATACAGGGTGCCCCCCAAAATGTATATACACTTTAACAGCTGATTTTATTACATTTTGAAAGTGAAATGTATTTTAATAAACATTGCCTTTATTATTATTCAAAGTGTGAATACATTTTTTGGGGGGACACCCTGTATGTAGTTTAGTGGTTCCCAACCCTGATGCACATTAGAATCACCTGGGGAACTTAGAAACACATACACAAGAGACGAGGCCCCTCACCAGCCCAATAAAATCGGAGTATTTTGGAGCAGAGCTTGGGGATTAATGTTCTTTTAAAAGCTCTCATGATGTTTCTAGTGCAGAGTTGAGAACTAGTGGTTTAAAGGAATAAGCATATACCATTTGTTGTGATCTGTACTTTTTGGAGAATAGTCTTCTCTTAATTTTTTAGTGATTTGAAAAATAGATGTGCTTTTTGCAAGGAAATTGGATTTTTGATTTCAGAGAGGAAGGAAGAGGGAGAGAGAGATAGAAACATCAATGATGAGAGAGAATCACTGATTGGCTGTCTCCTGCACGCCCCCCACTGGGGATCGAGCCCACAACCCAGGCATGTGCCCTTGGCCGGAATCGAACCAGGGACCCTTCAGTCCGCAGGTTGATGCTCCATCCACTGAGCCAAACAGGCCAGGGCGAAATTGGATTTTCTTAGCAAGATTTCTTGTCAAGGAGTTTCTTATCTTAGCTGAAACATTTTAAGTGTATTTTGGAAAAAGTCTCTCATTATCTTTAAAATCTTGAAAGAAAAAGAAACACTGCTCAAAGTATTGACTCATTGCATTCCAGAAGTTTTGAGTCATGTGCAGGGCGAAAAGAAACTCACTGAAATTCTCCTTAGATGTCCACAAAATCTATTGTAAAAGGATTTTTCAGTAATTATCCATTTTCCCATTGTAAGCGTGGTACAGGAAATTTAATTCATCCTCTTTACCATTTTCTAAGGTTTGAATTTAGTCTGTGCCGCTTTTTTCCATGTATGACACTGGCCAAGTGTCTTAACCTTATTTAAACTCAATTGTTTTATCGTTACAATGGACCTATAATACCTTACATAGTGTGGATGAAATAGAAATAAGAACTCTGAAAATTGTGAAGTGCTATTGAGTAGCAATCTGCTTGAATCATGTTATTCTTCTAAGAGATCCGAGGATATTTTTTCCCATTGATTTTTAGAGAGAGTGGAAGGGAGGGAGGAGTGGGGTAGGAAGAGAAAGAGAGAGAGAGAGAAACATCAATGTGAAAGAGACACATTGATTGGTGACCTCCCCCATGTGACCTTGGTCAGGTCACGGGGGATTGAACCTGCAACTGAGGTATGTGCCCTTGACCCAGAATCCAATCTGTGACCCTGTGGTCCGCGGGCTGACGCTCTAACCACTGAGCAAAACCAGTTAGGGCAGGAAGCTTATATTTTTAATCAGTGGGAAATGTGTCTGACAGCCCAGTATACATTGAACAGTATGTATACATATATAAAAAACAATTCTCCCCTTTCTTTGTCCTGCCCCCAAAAGATCATGCAACTTCTTCCTGTCAGGAGGGAAGAGAGCTCTCAGGATGATTCCTAAATTCTCAATGAAACATATGCTTTGTCTCTAAATGGTTCCCACCTCCAGCTCTGGTGCAGGGGACCAGCTCACCAATTATCTTTATTTTTTTTAACCTTATTTTTTCCTTTTTAATCAGAAATGCAAACTGAAATTTGCTATGAGTTTTAGGGTATTTTGCATATGTTTTGTCTAAATATTGGAACTTGTCATAATATTTAACGTCTAAAATACTATTCATGTGTGAGGAAAATGAGTCAAGTTAAAGCAATTAATTTTGAGGAAATTGGGGAAAGAGATATTTCTCCTTAATCAATTATGATAATTATAGATGTTGTATCTACCGGTATTTAAGTCCTCTAACTATAGAGTTGGAAGAAATAGCCTAAAATTTTAGAAGAAACATGATACTCAGTTAACTTACATGTTAAATGTATTATGTTAGGAATCTTTAAATCCTCCATTAAACTATGGCTTTCCAACAGAAAAGTACACAGATCATAAGTGAAATGCCCATTCACCTCGCACTCCGAGCAGGAAGAGAACACTAATAAACTCCCACGGTCCCACTCATGCTCCTTTCACGCTATCACTCATCTAGCACCATAGATTCGTTTTGCCTTTTTTTTGGAACTTGTGTATAAATTAGATCATACAGTTTATGATATTTTTTTGGGAGAGGATAGGATCTGGGCTTCTTTTGCTCAATTATTTATGTTGTATGTTATAGCAAATTATTTCTTATTGTTGCATAATATTCCACGGTTTGGCTATCCACAGGATGTGTTATCTTTCAAAATATGCATATATTTCTGTTGGGATATATGTACAAGTGCAGTTGCTGAGCCATCTATGTTCAATTTCAGTGTATGCTGCCAGTTTTTCAATGTATAGTCCCATTAGCAGTGTGTGAAAGTTTCAGTTGATTCAAATTTCATGGCACCACATAATATTAAAGCATAATAAGTTAAGGGTTCATGTTATAACCTTCAGGGTAACTAATAAAAGACTAGCATAATGGCTTGGGTCAGTTTCTGGCCTCTCTATTGGGAAATGATGCAGAAAAAATGAGGCATCCAAATTGAACAGGAAAAAGTAAATTATATCTTTTCACAGAGGGTACCATCCTATACATAGAAAACCCTAAATATCACACACACATATATATATACACACACACACACACACACATTTGTTAGCTATGTTTTTAACCATCTCCTGCTAGGTATTAACTTATTATTATTGTCTTTCAGGTGTTTTAGAAAATAATTATGAGAGCTTACGTGTATTAAATGTTGAAAGAAATGGAAATACAATCTATACCTATAAGGTATGTCTATGTCTCTCTTTTTCATTGTGGTAACATATACATAGTATAAAATTTACTATTATATTAACCATTTGTAGTCTCTTTTTAACATTTTAAGCTCTATTTTACTGAGGGGTAACAAATAATTCTTGTTGACATTTAACCTTTAATATGTCACTTCTTTTATTTTTGGAGATTCAATGGGGTGATTTAAATTCAGTCTTTTTTAAATAAAATAAAACTGTGCATAATGTCTGATATAGTACTCAGTTGTTTTTTTTAATAAATGAAAAGTTCCATTTTATAGAGAAAAAGTGCCCAGTAGAAGATGTTTAAACCCAATTAATATGTTAAATTTTTATCTTTGAGGAAATGTAAAATATGATTATTCTACATCATCTGTTTAGACTTAGATATATGCTCAGACTTTCGAGGTATTATTATTTAACAGTGTATATTCTTTCTTTTTTAAATCCTCACTTGAGGACATGCTTGAGAGAGTAAGGGATAGAGAGAGAGAAAGAGAGGAGGGGAGAGAGAAACATCGATCGGGTGACTTCTGTACATGTCTCAACCAGGGATTAAACCTGCAACCCAGATATGTGCCCTGACCTGGAATCGAACAGGCAGCCTTTTGGTGTATATAGTAGGACATTGCTCAACCAGCTGAACCACTCCAGCTGGGCAACAATGCATATTCAATGTTAACTGTTCTAAGGAAAGAGAATTTAACTTTACTGATAATTTTATTATAGTAGAGAAACAGGAAAGAATAATTTTAGTGGCCAGTTTGTTTTGCACAGTTGTATCACTGTACATTTTTTTTTGCTTAAAAAGTTATTATTTTAAGTTGTATCTATAAGTATGCTGCATTTAAGAAACCGTATGATTAAAAACGTTTTACTTATAAGGACATCATGGCCTAGATATAGCAACTCCCAATATTCATTATATATATCCTCTTAAATAAATAGAAGTACAAAGAGATTCGCCCCTTCACCATGCGCAGTCCTACTAGACAGCGTGCCCCAAACGCACTGAGCTGAACACTCTCAATCCATTTTACCCTTGAGCCCAGACGAGGAGCTGAAATAGGTTCCGTCCCTTTCTGATGGGCACAGCATGCTGCCTTTAGAGTGCTTGTTGCCAATGTTGATTGCCTTATTGCAGGTTTGTTTTAAAACTTGTAAGGTCCTAACTTTCTAAACAATGACATTTAATAAACACCTAGTTACATTTTTTTTTAGGATGATAAGGGAAATGTCGTCTTTGGATTATATGATTGCCAAACCAGACAAAATGAGGTAAAAATCACCTTGGATTATAAATTACTCATTGGTTACTTTACTGCTTTTAGAGTTTTCCTTCTTCCTGCCTCCTTTTTCTAGATTCACATTCTCATTTTACTTTCTAAAATTTTAGTTTTTATTTCTTTGCCTTTCTTCTCTTCTCCCTTTACCCTCTCTTAGCACCATTATCTCTCTCTCTCTCTCAAGTGCAAAATCTTTTGCACCAAAACATCAGCTGAAGTCTCTTAGTCCTTTGAGATTTAAGCTAAATTGGCTCAAGCCAATTATCCGATATTCTGTAGGAATGTAGGGAGTCCAGTGCCCTCTCCAAGGTTTGTGTGCCCCTAAAGGCGCAGGATCTCACAGTGACCTCTAGCTCTGAGTTCTGCTTCTGTTAACCTGCACTTACCTCACTTTTCAAAGACCCAGGTATAGAACCTAGTCTGCTTTTCTCAAATTGTCCCCAAGCCACCCACATAAGGCATTAGATAATGTGATAGGCTTGTCCAATTTTGGGGGCAAATGGGAGGAAGTCATTTTGTGCCCATATAAAAACAATTTACAACTGTTAAGGGATTAAGAAGTCTAAAAATGTACAATGGCACAAAACATTGCTACATGAACAAAACAAGTTGCCAGGGTAATACATTCCATTTATGTTTTAAAAAATTGCAAGAAAACTATGTTACACATGTGCATAAATATATATTAAAAACTCATTTTAAAAACTCCAGAAGACTAAAAAAAGCAAATTACCATCATGTTTCATTTTAGAAGAGAGTTAGGACTGAGTGAGCATAATGGAGCGCTTTGACTTTTTATTTGGTAGTGTTTACATGTTTTAAATACGGAGATATGCTCGTGTTATTTTCAAATTATCCCTAATTAGAGCAAGAGTCAAAGGAAACCAAACATTCTCACATGAATTCAGAGCCTTCTTATTCTTAGTTCTTATTCAAAGTTCATTTTCTGTAATTTAGTGTGTTCTGACTTCCCCAAATTTTTTTTTACCAACGTCTGGCCATAGGATTCTCATGTGTTCTCAGTGCTTTTTTTGCCTGCAGGTACTAATTACCTTCTTAATACTTCTACTATTTATTGTTTCTCTTAACCCAGTGGTTCTCAACCTTCCTAATGCCTCGACCCTTTAATACAGTTCCTCATGTTGTGGTGACCCCCAACCATAAAATTATTTTTGTTGCTACTTCATAACTGTAATTTTGCTACTGTTAGGAATCATAATGTAAATACCTGATATGCAGGATGTATTTTCATTGTTACAAATTGAACATAACTAAAGCATAGTGATTAATCCCAAAAACAATATGTCATTAGATATGTGTTTTCCGATGGTCTTAGGCGACCCCTGTGAAAGGGTCATTCGACCCCCAAAGGGGTCGCGACCCACAGGTTGAGAACCGCTGTCTTAACCCATTCTCCTCTGACGTCTAAGACTCTTTATCTTCTTTATCCTCTTAGTGTACTTTATAAGTTTGCCCAATATAAGTAATTGTCTGCAGTTCCTCAATCTGTGCCTCACATCCTCCTTTAGAGTGACCATTTTCATTTTCTTTAATATTCAAGGAAATGGAACAAATGTTTGCAAAATTTCAAACAGCAGCAAGACAATAAAAGTAAAGATAGGTTACTTTGCCAATGCACTAAATACAAGAGTCCTATAAGAGATGTACTTGTGAGTCTCTTAGACATGGCTAGTTATATCATGTTATATAATTTGATTAAAACTTTACATGCCTCAGTAATTTTAATAACTAACATTTGGGTGCTTATGTATGGCAAACATTGTATTAAGTGCTTCATATGGACCATCTCACTTGATCCTTCTAACAATTTCATAAGATAGGTATTATGATTCCTACTTTACTGATGGGAGGATAGAAAGGTTGAGTAACTTGTCCAAAGCCACATAGCCAGCAAGTGGCAGAGTCAGGATTAAAACCTGGGTCTAGTTTGGCTCCAAGGTCTGTGCCCCTCACTGTTAAGTTTCAGTGCCAAACATGGCCTGCAATAGCACATTTTTTTTCTTAAAAAATAATCAGAAATTCCTCAGTATGAATAAACTGGTTCATTGAGGGTTCTTTAGTAAAATGTTCGCCACAATGATATTTTGTAGACAGCTAAATGGGGATCTGTATATAAAACCCCCAATTAAAAAATGCTTTATTTTAATAGCATCTCTATACGTTCGAGAAAGACTTGCAAGTTGTCAGTTGCTCTGTCAACAGTGAGAGAACTTTGCTTGGTAAGTTGAACTCTTTTAATGCTACATGTCAAGAACTAAATTACATTTTTTTTGAGTTTCAAAGTATTGAATTTTTACAATATTTGATTAGTGTATTACAATGATTTTCTGTGAAGAGAAGCTCTTAGGGGATTAGATGTGAAATAAAGAATCTGTTGAGTCTGCTTACAATAAAAGATTGCCTGGTATTCCTCCTTAATCATCCCTGACAGATGCTTTGAGCCCTCACTTAATTCACATAGCAAATAGTAAACTTGAACAAGCCACTGCATGAATCATTTGCTAATGACTTATTTTTTTTCCCATTAGCTGCAAGTTTAGTTCAATCTACTAAAGAAGGAAGAAAGAATGAGCTTCAACCAGGTAATGAAATTATACTTTCTAGTGCTTACTGAGAGATGAAGATTTATTGAACGACTTAGCCCAATTGCAGGCATCTTTACAAATAGCTTTATCTCAGAATGAAAAGGAAAAGGTCAAGCACTGTAAAAGAGTTTACATTTTTTTCAAGTAAACAGGTAAGTACAGAAAATATTATAACAGTAAACGGCAGGAGTATAAAAAGGCAATTAGCACCTGCCAAGTACACTTGAGAAATATTAGAACCCAATGGTCTCCTAGGAGCTGATGTAAAGGGTAAAAGTTTGGTATCTCTTTAACAATACCACTTACAAAAAAATATCTGGTTAACTATTGACCAATGCATAATGCAATATGAGTAGTCCATCAATTCTAAATATAAAATCAATTCTACACATTTGCCAAGGCCCACTTCATAGTTTGTTATCTATGTGATGCCCCCAGGCCACCCAGGCCATCCTTTTAACATTTTATAATATCCATTTCTCTGCTCAGAACCCAATAAATATTGAATGCCTGCAGTGGGTCAGGCACTATGCATTCTGCTAGGGATACAGTGGTTTGCAAAGAGGTGTGGCAATTGCCCTGAGGGTGAGTTACAGGGACTAGTGGTGGTGGTGGGGGGATGCCCCATTGAGCATGTGCCCCATCTTCGAAGGAAGCCCAGTGGGATCAGCTTTTCAGTTTATCAAGAGAATTATGGTCCTGGCTGGCTGGCTCAGTTGTTTGAAGCATCGTCCTGTACATCAAAAGGTTGTGGGTTCGATTCCTGGTCAGGGCACATACCTGGGTTTCGGGTTCGATCCCTGGTTGGGGCACGTGTGGAGACCCCATTGAGCATGTGCCCCATCTTCGAAGGAAGCCCAGTGGGATCAGCTTTTCAGTTTATCAAGAGAATTATGGTCCTGGCTGGCTGGCTCAGTTGTTTGAAGCATCGTCCTGTACATCAAAAGGTTGTGGGTTCGATTCCTGGTCAGGGCACATACATGGGTTTCGGGTTCGATCCCTGGTTGGGGCACATGTGGAGGCAATCGATTGATATTTCTTTCTCTCTCCCTTCCTTTCTCTCTAAAAGTCAATTAAAACATATCATCAGGTGAGGATTTTCTTTTAAAAAAAGACAAGTATGGATGTGGATGCAAAAATTTTACTTTTAAATGTTGGCTCAAATATTTTTTAAATATTCTCCGGGCAATGATAACCACCCGTGGCTGGATCTAGCCTGTGGACTCCCATTCTTCAACCTCTGGCCTAGTGGATCTCACTTCAATCTCCTGCTATTCCAATCCTGCAGTGTGTTCCATCTGCTCTGTTTATTTGGCACTTAAACTCCTTCCTTTGTTAGCATAGTTCCCACTCGGATGTATTCACCTGCAGTTGCATGTAATGGAAAAACCCTTTTAAATACTTTCCACACGAGGCTTATGAGGCAGTCCTGGGCTCCCACAGAGCCAGTTAGAGGGACTCAGGTCTGGGTAGGACCTTCTCATCCTCAGCAGAAGCGTTTCTGGGAGATGTTGGTGAGCAGGATGCAGTGTCTGAAATCTCATGTATTACTCACCCTACCTTCCCTCCTGCCACGTTACACTGAGAACTGCAGCAGTCCTCTTCCCTCTTCTGTGCCCTGTCCTGCTCTTAGCATTCTCTGCTCTTCATAGAATCAGGTGCAATGCTCACATCAGAGGCAATGGAACTGGATGAGCTTAAGCGAAATAGGATCTAAGATATTGGTGTCCTGACCTTTAAAACAAGGGTATGAACAAAATCAGGATATGACCCTGATTTCCTGGGAGAATACATCCCTTTACGAAGGAGAGACAGGCCCAGTTGCTTGTATTCTTCCCAATCACAAGGCTGGATTAGGTCCCTGCCCCTCCTAGTTATTTTCTATTTTGTGAGAATATTTTTTCCATTGATTTTTAGGGAGGAGGAGGGGGAAGAAAGAGGGAGGGAGGGAGAGAGAGAGAGCGAGAGAGAGAGAGAGAGAGAGAGAGAGAGAGAGAGAGAGAGAGAGAGAGAGAAAGAGAAACATTGATGAGAGAGAGACACACATCGATTGGTTGCCTCCTGCATGCACCCCAACTAGAGCTAGGAACAAAACCAAAACCCAGGTACGTGCCCTTGACTGGGAATGGAACCTACAACCCTTCCATCCATGGCCGAGCTCTAACCACTGAGAAAAACTGGCCAGGGCTGTCTGACTTTTTACTTAGCATAATGCCCTCGAAGTTCACTCCCTGGTGTAGCTTTTGATCCTGTTGTTTCTACTTCCTGGATGCCCATATCCTGCAGCCCTGTCTTTCCCTTCAGAGATGCCCTCCCAGTCTCCACTGACAGCTGGGTTCTCTAAATTCTTAAGACAATTTTAGACATTTCATGCAACCATGGGATTTTTATGGTTGAAAGTAATTGTAGAAATAATCTGGTCCTGTAGTTCTTCATTTTGTTTTTTAAATAATAAGGTAGGGATGCCTAGAAATCTTTGTGACTTGCTGAAAGGTATATATTAGGTTTGTGGCAGAGCTTACACTAGAGCTGATGTCTCCAGAATCTTAATTCAGAGTGCTTCCTGGTACACTGTGAAAACACATGATATGTTACTGAGAGAAATTCCCTTTGGCACAATTATTCTTATCATTATGCTAATTATATTAGTTAGATGTCTCTCTGCTGCTCTAAAGAAGGGAAATATTAGTGTGGGAAAATGGCTTCTGTCCTTGAAAATCCTCCCATTTTCAGGCAAGTTAATTTAGTTGATAGCTGGTTATCTCATTTGGGTACAATTCACTGCCAAAAAGGGTAAACATATAGTGATTCCTTTTTTCCACTGAGAAGATTCCCCTGCCTGCTCCCCTCCCCCAAAGTTTTTTCTCCCCCAGTTAAAATATATAAGCTTTTAGGGCAAGAAATAAAATAGTCAGATGCCAGCTGCACTACTTAATATGTTAATGTAGTTATACCAAATTGAAAGAACATCCTATATAATAAAAGGGTAATATGCAAATTGACCCTAATGGTGGAATGACCGGGAAAGACCAGTTGCTATGACGTGCACTGACCACCAGGGAGCAGATGCTCAATGCAGGAGCTTCCCCCTGGTGGTCAGTGCGCTCCCACAGGAAGAGCTCGGCTCAGCCACAAGACAGGCTGATGGCTGCAAGCGCAGCGGCGGTGGTGGGAGCCTCTCCTGCCTCCTCGGCAGCGCAGTCAGACATTCCTCAAGGGCTCCTGGTCTGCCAGAGGGATGTCTGACTGCCAGCTTAGGCCCAATCCCCTGGAGAGAGGGCCTAAGCTGGCAGGTGGACATCCCCTGAGGGCTCCCAGGCTGTGAGAGGGTGCAGGTGGGCTGAGGGACCCCCCAACTGCACAAATTTTTGCATACTGGGCCTCTAGTAAAATAATAATGATATGGGAATTTTGGACTGGAACATACAGTTTTCCCCTGGGCAGGATGGCTTCCCCAGATTCTTTGTCTGTCAGAGTCAGAGAATGAAACCACTGATGGAAGATGGTATAGCAAAAGTGGAAATTTATTGAAGAACAAGTACAGACTCCCATGTGGGGCGGAGGAAAAAGTCCCACAGCACAGATTCCCACATAGGGAGGGGGAAAGAGGCCTACCGAGTTCCTTTTCCCCCAGTTTATAAAGGCTACAGTTTTTGTGCCTCAATATCCCCTCTGTTTGGCCACTATTCCCCTTTGATTTGGTCACTATAGCAACTCCTGAGCTCAAAGGTCAAACCTCACATGGGGCATATGAGGCCCTTCTTCTTTATTTTGTAAATATAGACCTTTGGCTACTCCCAGTTCCCCTATCTCATGGAAATGTAACTTCTGCTGCTTCCAACTTCCTTGTCTTATGGAAATGTAACTGCTGCCTCTTCAAATTCCCTTGTCTTATGGAAATGTAACCTTTGTAGCTCTGTAGCCCTGTGTTTCTTCCATGGACCCCCTTAATTATAAAAATCCCCTAAACCTGCCAATTTTACCCCTAAATATTCCTACTTCAATAAGGAAAATTGCTTTTTCTTTTTATGTTCACATTTAAAAAAATAATTTTTTACTTTTCAATTATAATTGTCTTCATTCTCACATTTCACAGAACATTTCTATTCTATTTTCATCACAAACATCTTTGACACCATGGTCTTTTTTATTCCTAGAACCATTTTTTTGAGTCACCAGGCAAATTCCTAAAGCACCTCACCTTTATTCTATCCCATTTATTGGGAATACAGTCCTTTTTAATCAGTGTATGATCCTGGATTTTCATTCGAAGCTACAAGTACCCATTAACCAAACAACATTTGATTTTCTTGTTCTGTTGTATATATTTGTGATCCCACGTAATAACTCACTCACTGTCTTGATTTGTAAGTAATCTTTAAAGGCAAGTTATAGAGATGTCCAGTCCTTGCAATTAGGAGGACTATCCCAGAAATTGTTTTACATTCTTTGCCGTTTTAAAAAAATTAAATGAAGAGTGCTGTCAGGTTACTTTCTTAAATAGTGAATGAAAACTGGCTTTGATTCCATTCCAGGCTGCTGTGCTATCCCCAAATTATACATTGTCATTCAAAATGAAGTCATTGAAAAGTACCAGAGAACATTAATCTTTATAAGAACTCAACTATAAGGCAACTCCTTTTGAAGTTTAATCTTGAGGGAGGGGAACTTTGGGCCTATATTTGGATATTTGTGATAATCCCATTATAGCCTGTGTCCAAGGACTTCCTCCTAGCTGCTATCTTTGTTGACATTTGCTTGAAAGTGACACTGAGGAAATAAGTGGGTGTTTATCAGAGCAGCTCCACCCATTCCTGAGGGAAGCCACGTCCCTGTCCTACTGATGGGTGCTGTCAACTCAAACATGTTCATGCATCAGGAGTATCTTCATATTTCCACATACAAACCACACTGCCACCATGCTGCAGAACTGGAGTGACGCTGAAGTAAACTGTCTTATTTAGACTTGGAAGCTGCCAGGGCCGGTGAAGCTGCGCTAAAAGTGGCCGAGGAATGGGAGGAGCTGGTTCCTCACTCCGTGTGCATCGGCCTCTCCTTTATGATGTTTTCTGTGTCTGTTTGGGGTTCTATGAAGTGTCACAGTAAACGTTAAGCAAACTATTTTTCTTTGTGTGATACAACAGGCAACACATGTACATTTTCCAAGTTCAGACCTACGTGGAGAAAATAATGTGCGATTTTCTGGTCTTCGTTTCTAAAAGCCTCCTTTACTTTGTAGGATCAAAGTGCTTAACTCTGTTGGTTGAAATCCACCCCATCAACAATGTGAAGGTTCTGAAAGCAGTGGATAGCTATGTTTGGGTTCAGGTGAGTGAGCTTGGCATTTAACACTTATGTCACTAATCAAAAGGCCTGAACCTAGAGGCAACGGTGTTTACCAACTGCCTACACATACTTTGTTACATTTTACCCTCAAATCATTCTGATAAATGGTATGGCGGGAATTATCAGCTCTTCCTTTGCAAACATGGAAATCTTTAAAACAATCCTGGTCCCTCTGTCTCTATTAGATCATGTTTTGTCTGATTAAATGACTTAACCCCGTAATTGATCAGCTCCGTGAAGTGGACGGAGAAGCACTGTGTGAACAATGCAGGGGGACTAGATAGAGGCAGCCCTCCTTGCTTGCTCCTTCTGAATTGACAAATTCTGCTAAAATTTATTTGTAACCCAAAATCAGTACTCCTGGTCCTTTCACAGTCATTTGCAGACATGTTCAAAATGGTGGAGAATTTGTTACCCAGGGCACACATTTCTAGAGCTGAGGTTTGGATCCTAACCGGGTGCCCTTTGAGAGTTCCCCTGCAGCATGAGGTGCATCTTCCAGATAGTTCCAGTGGATAATTAGACACCCACCTGCACCCCTATCATGCGAACTCTCCATTGATGACTATGAACAATCGAAGCTCCATATCTGTGAAGATAAATATTTCCTTAACATCTTTATAGCTTCTTACTCACAATGCAAAAAATAAAATAAAGTAAAATAAAATAAAAAATACCCCAGACCTTGCAGGTTTTTGTGGAGCTGTGTCTGCAGCCTGTTGATTTATATTCTGACTTCTAGGCCTTGCTCTAGGGTTGCTTCATAAAAGAAAGAAAAACAACCAACCCCTAAGTGGGACTTTCAAAATCATGTTCTCACTGATTGCCGCACAGGGACCAGGCAGAGGGTTAGAACTCCATGGCACCTTCGTCCAGGTCGCAGTCCTAAGCGAGCATGCCCCGGTCACCTGTGTGGCCCCAGGGGAGGCCACGCCATCTCCTGTGGGAGTACCTCCTTGTGTTGAGACCCTGAGCATCTACTCTTCCGTTATGCATGTGGTGTCACTCATTTTTGCTTCTCCTCTTCCCAGGACTCAAAGTACCCTGCTCGATGTGCCCCATTTCACAAGTCAGGAGATAATAAGTTCTGTATTATTTTTGTAGTTGAATTCTGCATTTGCTGTCTATTTTATAATGGTGAAGTTATTGCTATGAAGAATGGTATATAGTTAACGTTTTGTTTGTCAATTCTAAAAGGGAAACCTGACTACAAATAATTTTTTAAATTGACCATTTCTATTGCCCATTTGTCGTTGTGAAAAGTTAGGACACCAGGTAATATTGTTTGTAAAGAATGTTCCTAGTCTGTAGAGAGGCTGCCAACTATACCATAGGGACGTTAAAGGTTGTGTCCTTTCAGTATGCTTTCAAGTTTAGAGGGGGAAAAAATGAAATTCACTGGTGAATCTTCTCTAGTAAGCTTTCATGTTGCAAGACAAACCTGCTGATTTATCGTAAACCTTTTGATGATGAAAGAATTAAGCCACTGGAGCCTCATCCCATGACCAGTGTTCCCTCATATCACAGTTGACAGCGTCGGGCCATGGGTTTCTGGCTGCCTGCTTGTCACATATGGGAGAGCACTGAGGAGGAGGAGTTGGGGGGGCCTCCCCTTTTCTTCCCAGGGGCATTCTTTGAGGCTTGCAAGTCCTCCACCACATGCCACACTGTGACTCACTGTCCTTTCTTGGAAAGTCCCTGGCTGTGTTGTGCTTTGTCTCTTGGATGTGGGACTTGAGGTTGTAACAGAGGGTACGTTTACTTAGCTCTCTAATTAAATACTAGGGTTTAGTTGCACAACCAATGTATTGATCGCTCTTATTTTGTGCCATGTGAGATAGAGCTTTCTGTACAAATGTTACACTTTTTCTGATTGACTTCAGAATCACATTTTCCAAATAGGAAGCCCCGTCTCTCGAGATAGCTTACACTTTAGCCCAGCCGTGGGCAATACAAACACTCCATCCATGCTTTTGTTCCGGCCCTCCGGTCCAGTTTAAGAACCCATTGTGGCCCTCGAGTCAAAAAGTTTGCCTACCCCTGCTAGCCTTACCATTTAAATGAATTATGTTAGACCTGCAGTCAGTTTCCCCCTGGGAAACTGAGCTCCTGAAAGCGTTCCACTTTCCTGCTGGCTTCCATCTGTAACGTGCGCGTGCCTAAATGTGTGACTCACCTGCACTGTTCTGTGGTTCCCAGCCCCTTCTCTGGTAAGTAGCAAAATGGTGATCAAAGACAGCTTTTGAAATAGTTGTGTAAGCAAGGTAGCTGCTCATGGTTTTGGTTGATTTTCTTCTTGCAGTTCCTCTACCCGCACGTTGACAGTCATCCCTTTCCAGAGAACCGTCTGTTACTGATTGCAGAGGAGAGATGTAAGTGCACCTTTACGTGGTGTGTGGGACTTCGTGAGTGGACTCTCCTATTGAAGTAGGGCCCATGGCTGAATTTTCTAGAGGTCCACTCACCAGTGTTGAGGGTCTGCAGACCAGTAATGTCCATTTGAGACCTGGGACTCCTGTAGAAGGGCTGTTGCCCAAGCTGTCTGTCTCACACTTTTGTAACTAGAACTGGCAGAAGGTAAGTAGGATGAATGAATCTAAATTGCTTACTGAGAGAAAGGGAACCTCTACACATTCACCCAACATGTTCAGTTTTGTTAATGTGAAGTTGCTCCCTATAAAAAAGCCCCCCTGATATCTTCTATGAGTTTTCTATTTGATATTTTCATACAAACAGGTGTTTGGTATTTGGAAACTGCAAGTAAACCCTAACAAATGAGCCCTTATTAGTTGCACATAAGAACGACGGTATAGGGCAGTGATGGCGAACCTTTTGAGCTCGGAGTGTCAGCATTTTGAAAACCCTAAGTTAACTCTGGTGTCGTGTCACATATAGAAATTTTTTGATATTTGCAACCATAGTAAAACAAAGATTTATATTTTTGATATTTATTTTATATATTTAAATGCCATTTAACAAAGAAAAATCAACCAAAAAATGAGTTTGCTTGTCAACTCTGACACGCGTGTCATAGGTGCGCCATCACTGGTATAGGGGAGGCAAATGCTTGTTGAGGGGATTCAGGGGAGCAGAAAGGTTTATGTGTGCATTGTTGATATTGAGGAGCAGGGTAAATATTGGACTTGAAAGAGACTGTAAAGGGAGGTTGTGTTTTGAACCTTTATTGTGAGATCACTGTCTGTGATAATATTTTTCAGTCAGTTGTTTAATCTCCCTTTTTTTTAATAAAAAAATTATTCACAATGGTTAGGTGAAAAAGTAGTACTCATGTTTTTCACAAAGGTTAAATGATCTTTCTATTGCTTCTTTGTTTAAAGATATTGAACAATTTCATATCCAAGTCATTCAAGAAGATGGAAATAGAGTGGTAAGTATTTGAAGTTCCTTTTGTTTCAGAGCCCACCCCCAACCCCCCAGGAATGACATTTCTAGACTGTGAAAGGTTAATGTGCCCTGGTCGGTGTGGCTCAGTTGACTGAGTGTCATCCTGTGTACCGAAAGGTTGCTGGTCAGGGCACATACAAGTTGTGGGTTCCATCCCCCATATAATCAATGTTTCACTCTCTCTCTCCCTCTCCCTTCTTCTCTCTAAAATCAATGAAAAACATTAAAAAATAGGCTAACATTATAGAACCAATATTTTCTTTGTTTGCTGTTTTTCAACTTATGGTGTTGCTGTTGTAAAATGTGAACTAATACAAGATATATAAAGGAGCCCTGCCTGGTTTGGCTCAGAGGAGAGAGCGTCAGCCTGCCAACCAAAGGGTCCCAGGTTCAATTCATGTCAAGGGCATGTACCTTGGTTGCAGGCTACTTCCCAGCCTGGGCTCTGGTCAGGGCTCCTGAAGAAGGCAACCAGTCGATGCATTTCTTTCACCGTAATGTTTTTCTCTGTCTTTCCCTCTCTCTTCCACTCTCCCTAAAAAAAAAAAAAAAAAAAAAAAAATTAATGGAAAAATATCCTCCAGTGAAGATTAATAACAACAACAAACCTAATACGTGTGTGTGTATGGATTAAATGTTCTCTTTACCGCTATCTCAGCCTCTAATTTGGTCTCCTGAGATAACTTATAATGACAGCCTTGTGTGACTCTTTCCACAACTTTTGCCTTGCTCAGGTGCATGTATACAAGGATTCAATTGTTTTTTTAGCAAAATAGAATTATAACATATATATTAATTTGCTGCTTTTGTTTTTGCTTTTACATAATATATCATGGGTATCCTTACAGCTTTCTAAATAAATATATAACTTTTTTCTCTAATTTTCTATCTATCGATACATATACATATATAATAAATGGGATCATAACATATATGCTGGGGTTTTATGTAGTTTAATTTTCTTTTATTTTTTTGCTTGTTTTCCACTTCTCCCTCACCTTTTCACCTTTATTTTTGCTTACAACCTGGTATGTATCCTATCATGCTTTTCTCTGTACGTCTGTTGTCTCTCATCCTCACCCCTAACACACCTAGGGGTTTGTTTATTGTTCACTCTTACCTCACTCAACTTTGTGGAATGACCTGTGGGTCACCTAGAATAGTTCCAACTTACTGTCTTTAGAAGTACTTAATGTAAACAGTTTTCAACCATTTTCCCACAGATGTACATTTACTTGATTACCAACTTATTTTATTTGTTTGCATTAGAAATTGTCTCAAACATTTTTGTGTCTATAGCTTTCCATATTTGGTACACATATTTCAGGGTTAAATCCTCAGGTATGAATAATTGGGTTGATGCTTTAATAAATGTCAATAGATTTTGCCAGATTGCTTTTCAAAAAAAATTGTAACAATTTACAGTTTTAAAAGCAAAGTATAGCAAAACCCTTTTCTCTATCCATACCATTAGTAGGTGTATTTGTCTTTTTTAAAAAAAATTCCAATTTGGTGGGTATAAGTTGATACTAATATTTTAGTCTGCATTTCCCTTGGTATTAGTGAGTTTGAACATCTACTATGCTTATTGGCTATTTGAATTTTTCTAAACATTGTTTATAGTTGTTTTTTCTTTTTCTATTTTTCTACTGGGTTGTCTTTTCTTGACAATTTGTGATGTTAATATCTTCTCGTTATTTAAAATGTCCTTCAATATTTAAATCAGCATCAAAATAGTGTTTGAAGATTTTAATTTTAAAGTTACGTGAAGAAAATTGAAATGGAAAATCACATTTATTAGCATGTATCTTCTATTGATTGCCTTACACCAAGAGGCCAGGCTGGAACATGACCATCTATGGTTAGAAAAACATGTGTGGCTAGAGCTTTGGGCCACCAGTGAGTAAGTGGATGGGAGGGCAAGATCAGGGCCAGTGGTCAGAGAGGAAAGAAGCAGGCAAGATCCCAAAGCCTGTGGTGAGAATTTCGGGGAGAGATGTAAGTAAACAAGCAGGGCTCAGAAGCTGGGAGCGGCATAGACCAAGGCCTGGCTGGTTGGAAGAGGGCTTGTAGAGACAGCGAGGGCGGCGGGCACTTGCCAGCAGCCCAGAAAGGCTTCTCCCTGCCGAGAGGGTGCGGCCTCAGCATCCGTGGTCCATGTGTGCCCTACGGTGAGGGGCACTTTTGCCTTCATTCTTAAAGGCTTAGACCACAGCTTCGTGAGGCAGTGTGCGGCTCCGCGCATTCCTCACATTCCTGCGTGATGGAGGTGGTGTTATACTCACTCCATTTTCACAGGAAATAACAAAACCAGGACTCAGAGATGACATAGCTCCAGAGATGTGGACCCGGGTTGCCACACTCTGGTAATGAGGTTCTTGTCAGTATATACCTTTAAAACAACAACAACAACACACACCATATTTTTATTGATTTCAGAGAGGAAGAGAGAGGAGAGAGATATAATCATTGATCGCCTGCCTCCTGCTCGCCCCCTACTGGGGATGGAGCCCTGCAACCTGGACATGTGCCCTTGACCAGAATGAAATCAGTTCCCCCACACTCTAGTCTATCCACTGAGCCAAACCAGCTAGAGCTTGTCAGTATATACCTTTATCTGAAAGAGTTCCCAAATCTATCTGAACCTAACATTTTTCAGGAAAATGGAAACAAGATGGCTTTCCAAGGTTTAGAGACAAAGAGGCCCTCTTGGATCTTTTCTCCAGCGACACTTCCCTCTGGGACTCTAGCAGAATCAGAGGTGCTCGATTCTGCGATTCTGCGTGCCCTGTGCCTTCCCTAAGTTCCAAGTTAGCCTCAATCGCAAAATCCCTGTTAGGGTTAGGGAGGGTTTAGGCATGAAAATGGATATAGAAGCATCAATCAGACCGTCCAACCCAGAGGAAGGCAGAAGAGGGC
>NW_006299390.1:4485634-4489975 GCF_000327345.1 Myotis davidii | reverse complement strand
GGAGGGTCTGAGGGGATGTGCTAGGGAGTGGGAGCAGCAGGGGAGAGGTCAATGGGGGAGAAAGGAGACATAAGTAATACTTTAAACAATAAAGAATTTAAATTAAAAAAAAAAAATAAAAATAGAACAAATTGTTACATTAAAAAAAAGAAGTGGACCATTCTATGTTCCCTTTTTGTTTTCTCACTTCTACCTCAACCTGTCTACATTCTTGTTTTTAAATTTTGTTTTATTGATTAAAGTATTACAAAGAGTATTACATATGTCTCCTCCCCCCTCACCCCCCTTTGACATTCCCCCGGTCCTGTCTACATTCTTTATTCATAAAGAATAAAGCTACATAAAGCATTTTGAGGGATGTGAATACTTAATTCCTTGCATTAAACTTGTAATATCCTTGGCAATTCACATACCTTATCTCATTTTCCTTCTTTTGAATAAGCATTCCTTGAGAACTGTTACGTGCTAGAAACAAGGCATTGAGATAGGAAGGTGGCCTAGAGGAGTGCATGCTCACTGGGGAGACTTAGAGGATTCATTAAAATGTAACTGTAACAGGAGCATGCCAAAGTGCCATAGGAGTACAGAGGTGGGAAGCTTTGCCTTGGTCTTGGGCCTGAGTTTTCCCTTGGCAGCCCGGCCTCTGTGAAGGCCTCGTCAGCAGAGACACGAGTGGGTTATGTCCAGAACAGAAAGCTCTGGTTCTTCTATTAACTTAGCTATTGATTTGTGCTAGGTGTGGCCTTGCCTTCCACACCACCAGCCTGTCTGTTAAAGTAGGAATAGAGTAAAATCGTATATTATAAAGTGTTGGGGAAGAGCAAGTAATGAAATGATGCCTTAAATCTTTTCTAAAAAGACTTGCCATATGTATGTGTTGGGGGGAGGGGAAGGCTGCTAAAAATAAACTGTGGAAATACTTATATGTGTTAGATAAAATATGCAAATTAACAATGAATTCCAGATCTTTTTTCTTTTAAAATAGTTTCTTATTTCTAAAATCCTTTTGCCTCTTTAGGTGATTAAAAATTCTGGCAATGTCCCAAAAGAGAGGATAGCAGAGGATTTTGTGTGGGCTCAATGGGATATGGCCGAGCAGAGATTATACTACATTGACCTGAAGGTAAAAGCTAGTCCGGTGGCCCTCCTTTTTATAGGGACAATTGACTTTTGACATTATCGTTATTGTAATTTACTAGTGACTGCATTTTCATTGATGGTTTATTGAAAAGAATGAAAAGCTTTTCACTACTGTTTGCTTCTCGGCTGCTTCTTTCTCTCTCATGCCCTTTTTGTTTTTTTTTAACTCGTGTTTTTGTTGGTTTTAGTGGGATAAAATGTCATTTATTTGGTTTCCTCTTTTAGAGATCAAGGAGTACCTTAAAATGTATCCAGTTTTGTGCTGATGAGAACTTTAACCTCATGGTAAGTCCAGATAATGACTGGGCTAGAGGAAATTTTTTTTAACATGGTGCTGCCCCCTTTTAAAGAGAATTGTCATCATTAACAGCATTTTAGCACGCTTGATGTGCTATTTGTTAGTTGTGTGAACAAGTAAAATAGTTCTTGCCATCTCAAGGCTTCACCACTATAGCAATTGCAATGAATATACACAGGAAATTTCTGATAAGTGAATTCTTCCCATGAAAGAAACAAGTGTAAGAGTGAGGATTAGTAGAAGGAAATAGGCGTGGTCTTATAAGTCATTGATGCCACGGGATTTATGAAGGTGGAGGATTTGAGAATCAGGTCAGTGAGAGGGCAGAGTTTAACTGGTAAAAAACTAGCACGACTCCTGAAAAAGCTATTTGGAATGCTACCCTTGGGCTGAGGAGTCATAAATATTTTTATCTGTAATGGACAGGACATTATTATTCTTCCTGATGAGGACTGATATTGGTCTAGATTGGCATTATACCGTTATAAGAATTCATTTATTCCTCCTGCACCTCTCCCCCCTTTTTGACTCATCCACGCTCCTGCTAAAGACACCAGTTCTTTCCTTATGTGGTCATCTGTGTCTTGTAAAAGTTTACTCCCTTTAAGTGGCTTATTATATAATCCGTTTATGATACTCAAATCTGAAACAAAGTTTGCCAAGTATTAACCCTTTGAGAAATAAATATAGGTGAATCTTGTGATTGCAGTAAGCTCCACAATATTCCCGATGGACTTTTTGTGCTGTGTGTCTTCAGGATAACCTCTGAAGACGATGATGGTTAAATGGGCTGTTCGTCATTAGGCGAGCGCAGCAGTGTCAGGCTTCAGCACTATTGTCACTGAACGTCATTTTTTGTTTGTTTTCTCCTGACTCTGTGACAGTTTGAAGCACCTTTGGACATATCATTAAGTGACTCAGGATTTAAGTAAGTTGTTCAAAGATTTCTCTTAATTTTCATAGACACTTGTGGGCAGAATGGATATATTGATGCCTAATCTATGGCATGTAGACAAAAGGATAGTCAGATATTCCATGTCTTCTCTTATCCTTGTGTTTTCTATAGGGAATAGAAACAGCTTTGCCAAGCATGAACACAGGGTGTTTCCATGTAAAGCCAATTGTGCTGATTTTTGTAGCCATTTATTTCTGTAGCTGTCTCTGCCTATTCTGATCCACGGAAGTACGCTTCTGCCTGTGGTTCAATAAAAGGAGCCCGTGAGTCAGAGACAGCACATTTAAATCAAACATAAAAACCTTTTCTGTAGCCATCAAAGAGGTCAATCCACTTGTAGCTCAGCTGAATCTATTGAGTTATGTCTTTTCTGTTTTCCTTTTTACACAAAAGGTGATTCCCACCCCCGCCCCCAGACTATTTTAGTAAAAACATGAAACACTTTTGAAAAACTAGACACAACACCATCAGTGCACAGAAAAAGGAAAGTCTTCTTGAATTAGAGCAATGATAATCCCAAACTATTCGATGTTTTACTAGCTTTATTTCATCATATATAAATGTCCAGTTGCACTTATTTTGAAACATATGCAGTCCTGTAAATCAGAAAAAAATGGAAGTTGAAAATAATTTTTTTTCTGTTTCCCAGACCATATCATTTATGTATCATGTATTTTTTTTTAAAAAAAATAACTGTTTTATGGAATTTTTAAACAAAAGAATGTATATACTTAAAATTTTCAGGGACATGTCTCTACTTCTATAGGTATTTTTTTAGTGGTTACTATCCTTTGCAAGGGAAGTTATTTTATTTTATTTTTTTAAAATATATTTTATTGATTTTTTACAGAGAGGAAGGGAGAGAGATAGAGAGCTAGGAACATCGATGAGAGAGAAAAACATCGATCAGCTGCCTCCTGCAACACCTCCTACCGGGGATGTGCCCGCAACCAAGGTACATGCCCTTCACCGGAATCGAACTTGGGACCTTTCAGTCCGCAGGCCAATGCTCTATCCACTGAGCCAAACCGGTTTCGGCACAAGGGAAGTTATTTTAAATGCATTCAACATTTTTTGCCTTTTATGTTCTTAGACTTGTCAACTTTGGATGTGGTTATCTTCAAGATCAAGAGAAGTTATGCAAATACCCGACTCTGTGCGTTTTTACCAACCGTACAGGTAGAACCAGCGTTGCATTTACCAATTTGTTCAACTGTACTTGAGTTCTATACAAAATGTAGTCAGTGTTTAGTTGTATGTATCTTGAAAGTGAAATATAATGGCCACATTTTCCTATAAGTGATCATTTGGATTTTTATCTAACAGATTACTTTCTCCGCTGTAATTTTATAAATCTGCTAGCTATATAAAATAAGCTATATTCAACAGGGTTATTGTTTTAATAGTTATTTTTGTATTATTGTTCGAACAGAGGAGATAGATTCACATTTAATCAGCCTACATTTTCTCTCCTGCTTCATCTTGAACAAATAGCACAGTGATGGAGATGCTTCTTGCATCAGACTTGCTTAATTTCTAGTTGGTCCTTGTTCATATCCTTGAGGGTCTCACTAGATTTATGGAGGGTCTCACTAAATTTATCGGCGGTTTCTAGAAGATTCTTGAGTAACCTTATAACCGTGGTTTTGAATTCTATATCCCGTAGTCTGCTTTCCTCCATTTCTGTCATTTGTGACCTGTTTTTTTGTCTCCTCATTTTGGCTGCTTCCCTGTGTTGATAGAGTAGCTTTCTGTGCTAGGTGTCCTATAGGGCCCAGTGGCTCAGCCTCCCCAATTACCTGAGGTGGAAGCTCTTGGTGCACTCCTTTGTGGCTGTGTGCACAGTTTTGTTGAAGTTAAGCCTTTATTGCTGTTGATATCACTGGGAGGAATTGACCTCCAGGTCAGTTGGCTGTGAGGACCAGTTGTGTCTATAATGGAAGTTTCT
>NW_006299390.1:4471263-4485510 GCF_000327345.1 Myotis davidii | reverse complement strand
GGCCAGGCCATTCATATGCAAAAGCCTCTGCACACAGCTTGGGTGGGGCGGGGTCTCAGGGAATCAACAGGGCAGAGCAAACAGCTATGGCTGATCCTCAGTCCAGCCCCGGGTCTCAGTGTCCCTCGGTAATCGCTGCAAGCACCTCTGAGAGAAAGCCGCCCTCAAGTTCCGACTGATGCCAGACAGTCAAGTTTCTCCCCGTATGAGTCTGGGTCCCCAGAGACTCGCCTGGAACTGGAGTTCAGAGCAGTTGGGAGCTTGAGACTCCCTCCCGATTGAAAAAGACAACCGCGTGCGCCTCCGTACCTCTGCACTTTAATTCCGCACCTCCTCTGAGTCTCAGTGTGCTTTTTTCTTTCCTTCTAGTTGTAGAATTTCCTCTCAGCCAGCCTTCCTGTGGTTCTGGATGGTGTCCGTTTTGTCTTTTAGTTGTATTTTTGAAGTGGTTGTGCGAGGCAGCAATTTCCGGTGTTTACCTATGCCGCCATCTTGGTTTCTTCCCACCCTGTCACCATTACTTCTTACATTTTGGAAAACCTTTATGCTGAATCTACTGCCCTGAGAAATGAAATTCGAGAACTTCTGAGGAATCAGAGATTAAAACCTGGATGATGGGGGATGCTCCTGAGAGTTGATGGTGGGCGAAAGTGCTGCTGGTCAGGCCACATATGTTCTAAGATCATGAGTTCGTATAGATTTTTCTAATAAATCTTCTACGGTGGGAGGGCAACTCAGAGGAAAGAAAATATTCCCACTCCTTTCCTAGCTGATAGTCAACTTTGAAGCTCAACTGAGTGCACTCTTGTGTGTCCTAAGTCAGCGGCTGTGATTCTTTTTCGTGTACCACCCACTGGGAGGTAGTGAGGGGCAGAAAGTGTAAATTCTCCTTCCTGTAAGAGTTGCCCTTCGCAAGTTCCCAGAATTAGGCCTGTGTTTTAGCATTTAGAATTAGAGCCTTTTACAATGAGATAATTTCCCTTGGAAAACTTTGTCCATAATAGCTTTCATTGTCCAAATGGCTTCCCGAAGGCTAGCCAACTTGGAGATGTTATCTTCATCATTGATGAATATTTATTAAACATCTCTGCAGACACCATTAAGAGCATGCTTTGTTTTTTCAAACTGTGACTTTCTCCAACTTGTAGATAGAAGCAAAATTATTCTGGAATAATAATAATCATAGCAGCTAATCTTTATCTCACTTAATTCTCACATATGAAGTAGGTTCTATATTTTATTTACAGATGAGGAAACTGAGGCTCAGAATTTAATTAATTTGCCTCAGGCAAATTTAAAAATTACTGATGTCTGGGTCTCACTCCTGGAAATTCTGATATAGTTGATCTAAAGTGAAGCCTGGGCAGAGTGCTTCATGGGACTTTTGTAACTCTCATAATTATTATTTTTGCTTATGCTTTAGTATAGCATTACTTTTATTCTTAGTGAATCTATTGTAATTTTGAAGAAAAGTTATATCATCGTTTACTCGGTAACCATAGTAGTAATTTTATATCTAACAGAATTGTTATTATTTTAATCTGATAAAGTTATTCTTTTTTGTTTAAGTTATTGCAATAAAATGTAACAATAGTCTTAAATGTCATTGAATATAGTCACAAATGCTAAGTATTGTAACAGAATCCTTAAATAACCTTATGGGAAATGGACTTTTTTTCCTACCCTGATTCTTTCATAGAGGAATTAGTGGAGTTCATGGAGGAAACAGTGGGTGGTTCATTGCAGCAGAGTAATGATTGAATTCACACATCTAGTTAAACGTTAGCTTGGGGACTAGAACTTTCCAGGCTCTTTGTCAAGTTGCTTTCCACCTGGAAAATCTCCTATTTCAGTTAATCACATAAACATTAGCATCAGAATGAACTATCAGTTTAAGCATAATTCCCTCATTTGTAGGTCATTGATGGACTTTATCTAGTTGTCCACATAGCAACAGTTGTTAGAGGTGATGTACAGTTTCACACACATTGAAAGAGGTGGGAAGACAAAGGGTCTCCTGGAGTGGTGGACAATGCAGGGGTACAGGACTCTCCTTTAGTGTTGGGCCAAGGCCCTCAGTGACGCAAATATGGGTGGGTAGGGGGTCGTGGGGGGGGGCTCTCATATTGCATTTGCTCTTATTGCTCCATAAGATTGCCACGTTCGCCTCTTATTCTAGGTAACTAAGAAGACTGGAAACTTCCCCTGAAGAGGAGATACATTTTGATATAGTAGGGTCTTTAGTTATTAGCAATGCCTGGAAGGCAAGCTGGATTAGAGGGCAGGGCTGTACGTGTGTATTAGGAGAATCTCATGAAACTGCAAACTTCTCTAGTCTCCCATAATTTCATACACAGGAGTGTGTCTCTATTCATACATTGCGTATAGTGTGTGCTGAGTAATGGTTGAATTGAAATTTCTTAGCAACTTGTTATAGATCATTTCTAGAGTTTGGGAATAAGCTAGGAGGTAAATTGAGACAAGACATCAAAAGGAATATAAGTAAGGTTAAGTGGTTTAGGAATCTTTTTGTTTATAATTCTACTAAATACCTTCTAATTTCTAGGAAGTTTATGTGTGTGCTACAGCCCGAAGTTTGACTCTTGGGAACAAATCACGTATTCAGTGTTTTACTTTCATAAAGGTACTTTTCATTTACTTTGTGTTTTACTTTCACATAATCACTTTTTCCAAATAGTAGCAAATTTGATAGATTTTAGTATTATTGAATACATTCTATACCAGTATACCTATATAATACGTTTCCTGAAGAAATTCACTGATGAATATTAAGTGAGCTAAATATTTTTATATATTATATACTTTTTATCCTGACCAATATATTTTTCTAGGTCTTTAGGTCAATCCTAATGAACATATTTTCCCAAAGTGTGTTTGTTTGCTTTTCTGCTATTACTAGTTGGAAAATATTGGTAGATTTAACTTACAAACATACCTAAGGTTTTAGTTAAAAGCTTCCATGATCTCAGACCTTAACAGGTCCAAAACCTAAGATATTTCATTTCACATAGCTTTTATCCCCAAAATTGATATGTCAACAGCCAGCCTAGGGAGCAGGAGTAAAATGTGCAACCTCTTCCAGTTCTGTCATTGCTCACAGTGTGTCCTTTAATAGTTTTAGTCTGAACAATGCTAAGGAGTATTTATCTTGCTTATTTAGATCCTTAAACATTGGTTTTTATGTAGTACATACTGTAGGTGAAGTTAAAAAATTTTAAAGAGGGATTTTTTCCCCCAAAATTGAAAAAATATTATGCCAAGCCACACCAGTTTATTATTCTGCAAGTGGGCCTAATATTTCTTTCAGAAGTTAGAGATCAAGGCAAGAAAGTTTAATAACTTACTTGATAATGAAGAAAATGAAAGTCCCTTCAGAACTAGACATATATACATGCTTTACTAGTGTAAGGTTAGTATGTTGTGGAAAGTTTTCACACATTTTTCTTTTTTAAAAAATCCCTCTGGGGATTAATAGTCTGATCGCTGTTTACACATTTTTCTAATGATTAATGATTAAAACCAGTAAATATGACCCAGCCGGTTTGGCTTAATGGATAGAGTGTTGGACTGAAAGGTCCTGGGTTTGATTCCAGTCAAGGGCACATGCCTGGGTTGCGGGCTTGATCCCTAGTACAGGGTGTTCAGGAGGCAGCCGATCAATGATTCCCTCTCATCATTGATGTTTTTTATCTCTCCTTCTCTCTCTTCCTCTCTGAAATCAATAAAAATATATTAAAACAACAACAACAAAACACACTAATAGAACAAGTAAATAAAACTTTTCTGAGATTAAGAGGAGTTAGAAAGTGGAGAGTGAAGCCTAAAACACTAAGTTTAGTAGATAGCCTAATCCAGTCTACCTCGAAGTGGTATTCCGAAATGACTCGGGGAAGTCTCAGAGGGTCTTAATGATTTCAGGAGTGTGGAGTGAGCCTTGAGACACCAGGGCCAGCGAGCCAGCTGGTCTCCTCCAACTCTTGGATCCTTAAGTAGATTCCTTTGGATCATTCCCTCCCAGCACAACCTACCGGTTAAGGTCTGAGGTTATAATAAACCCAGAACCACTACTGGAAAGTGACTGCACTCACGTCACCTACCCTTAATGCTGCCTTTGGGAGAAGGATGGGAACCATGAAGTCTAGAAGTCAACGCTGCTTGCTTTATCAGTGTCACAGGCACTACAGTTGAGAGTATTACAAAGACTCACTGCCTTAGGTGGCATTCCAGCTCTTTGTTTCTTAACGTGTTCTCTCTCCACAGGGTACAGCAAGACCTTCACGGCTGCTCTTGGGAGCGCGCACTCACGGCTGACAAAGGGCATTACTTTCCTTAACCTTGGTGAGTGAGAGAGAGCCATCCTCCCAGTACATGTTATGCCCCAACCTCTCCATCTCCTTTTCTTCTCTGTCCATCCCATCTTCTCATGCCTCTTTGGGACTTAGATTGCAATGACAATCACTGTCCTTTTTGAAATCTGATAGGAGAAGGTTTTCTAGGGAAGCACCCAACTCCATCAGCCTTTATGGGGGTCTGAGGTGAGCAGAGAACCCACACTGTGAGCTTTCTCATGTTTGCAATAGCAATCATAAAAGCCATGTTGTTAGTGTAAAAGGATGACAGTGAATGAGTTGTTCCCTAAAAGCCTATAAGCAATAATATATCATGTTGGCCCTTGATTCTAGAGAGGACAAAGACATTTGGGAAATTGTCCATTCCCTGTTGCTAATTGCTAAAAGCTTCCAAGTCCCACAAATGATTAATGGATCCGCTTAAGTGAGTTGTTTTTCATTGAGTAAATATGGTAAGTGGAACTTGAGTTCTATTAAGGGACTCTATGAAGAAGAAAATAAAGAAGGGGTTTATTGTTTTACTGGGAAAGTGGCTTTTCCATGCTAATTGGTATATGGGGCACAAACAGGTTAGCACAGAACTATTGCTTGCCTACATATGGGACATGGCATAACATTTAAAAAGGAAAAGCTGCCCTACCTTTTGGCTCAGTGGATAGAGTGTCAGCCTGCGGCCTGAAGGATCCCAGGTTTGATTCAGGTCAAGGGCACCTCTTGCCTTGGCTGCATGCTTGATCTAACCGGGCACGTTCAAAAGGTAACCAATTGATGTGTCTCTCTCACATAGCTATTTCTCTCTGTCTCTCCCTGCCCTTCCACTCTCTTTAAAAATCAATGGAAAAAATATCCTTGGGTGAGAATTAATAAAACAAAAAAAAAGTAGGGGGAAGCTACTGTCATGACAAAGGTTTAGGAAGGTGTGATGTGAGAGAAGTGGGCAAAGTGAGAACTAAAATGACAAGAATGTTCCTAAAAATTTTTTTATTTTGAGTAATGCTATTGGTGAGGTAAGATATCTTATGCTATGTTGGCCGGTATGTGACAGATCTTATGAGTTCTGAACCTGTGGGAAATGGCCTTAGAGAGGCCTGCTGCTGCTGCTTCCTGTGGTAAGAGAGATAAATATAAGATTTCTTGGGACTAGGACTTGATTCTTATCAGCATCCCATCTAAAGTGCAATTCGGGGAAACTTTCCACTAAAAAAGCATCAAACAAACCCCAACTTAGCCTTTTGTGAGGTCAAAGGTATTCTCCCACCCCCCCTTTTTTTCTTTATACCCTGGGAATGACTCTAGAAAAGGGCAGGCATGATTTAATCAATGGTCTTCAGAATGTGGAGAGGGCAGAAATACTAGAGCTTTGTGAAAAGAGGCTGTCTTACATAGGTTATCTTTCCTTCATAAACACATTTTATAGGCTCAAAATTATGCTTGACTAAAACTGTTCTAGAGGTAATTTTTATGACAACAATATTGCTTTTTTGAGTGATGTACTTTTTGCTGTCAATTGCATGCAATTTCCCTAAATTGCCACTGTGTTAAAAGGACTTATATTGATTGAAATTTTAAAAAATAGAGTTTAGGGGAAATTTTCAATGAACTCGTAAGCACCACTATATAAGCAATATGTTTATAAATAAAAAACTTCCATTTAAAGAAATGAATACTATATGCTATTTTACTTAAGTTATCTTGACTATTACAATAATTTTGCTTAGTGATGATAATCAAATTGAGGCTCAGAAAGGCTGAGATGTATATCCAGGCTTCTTCTTCTTTTTAAAATGTTTTTAATGATTTCAGAGAGAGGAAGAGAGATGGAGAGAGAGATAAAAACATTGATCAGTCACCTTCTGCAGGCCCCCTACTAGGGATTGAGCCTGCAACTCGGGCATGTGCCCTGACCGGGAATGGAGCCAGTGGTCTCCTGGTGCATGGGACAGTGCTCAACCAACTGAGCTACACCGGCTGGACTGCCCAGGCTTCTTTTAGTATCTCTTATCAGGGGCACTATTATAGTTTATTTCTTTTGAAAACAGTCACCATAAATTTTGGGCTTAAAAAAACAAAACATTCTCTTATGGTTCTGAAGGTCAGGATGCTGAAATGAGCCTTAAGGAGCTAAAATCAACATGTGGACAAAAATGGCTCTTTCTGGAGATGCCAGGAAGAAAGGGTTCTTTGCCCCCTACAACATCTAGAGCAGCTGTGGGCAAACTATGGCCCGCGGGCTGGATTCGGCCCATTTGAAATGAATAAAACTAAAAAAAAAAAAAAAAAAGACCGTATTCTTTTATGTAATGATGTTTACTTTGAATTTATATTAGTTCACACAAACACTCCATCCATGCTTTTGTTCCGGCCCTCCGGTCCAGTTTAAGAACCCATTGTGGCCCTCGAGTCAAAAAGTTTGCCCACCCCTGAGAGGCTAGCATTTCTTGGCTTGTGACCACATAATTTCAATCTCTTTCATCACATGATCTCTTCTGTAGTCAGATCTTCCTCTTATGGAAACATTTGTGATTATACTGGGTCCACTGGGTAATCTAGGATACTATCCCCATCTCAAGATCCTTAATCACATCTACAGGATCCCTTTTATCCCTTAAGTTAACATATTCATAGGCTCTGGTGATTAGCACCTGAACATTTGGAGGCCAGCTTACCACAGATACTATTGTTATTTTTGGTGAGACAGTAATTCTTTGTGTGAGAGTGTTCTGCACATTGGGCGATTTAACATCCCACTCACCAAATGGCAATAGGAATGAATCCCCCTGCACCCCAATGATTGTGACAACCCTAAACACCTTCAGATATTTCCAAATGCCCCCTCTCCCAGGGACAGAGTGCCATCCTAATGAACCGGTTAGCGTAGGTCATTTGATGCCTAAACCCTTACCACTGTACCCTACTATATTATTATTTATGTTTTTCTCCTTAAGGTTTGCCATAATTATATTATTGCAACCATTTGTGCTAGCATTTTAGCTTCACTGGATCCATGGTGACTGGTTAGAGTTTTACATCTTCTTTCCTTTCCTTTGTATAGAATGCCTACTATGCAAATGATTAGCACATATTTACTTGCTTCTTTGGGAAATAAGATTCCAGCTGGCTCATTTGTAATTTAAATGTTTCATCTGCATAATATTCACTACAGTCAGGTGAATTTCTGTTTTCCTAAGATACTAGAGAAAATATTGGATTTCTACCCTCCCATTCTCCAGAAATGTACTTTTACACTTTGACTCAATCTGCATATAAATGTTCTTGGTACAAAAATAGCTAGTTCAGGGACCAGGAAGGTGTGAATTCTATAGAGGCAGCGAGCTATGCAAAGAAATAAACTAGTACTTCATAATATGTCAGATACCTGCAGAGATTGTTTTGATGAATATCAATTTAAAGATTCTCTGAACAAAATAATGATGATAATGACAGCGATAAGCATGACTATGATGATGGTGATGATGAGTGGGTAAACATGGGAAATGAAATCTTAGAACTTCCCCAAACTGGCAGAAACTTTGAAGGAAATTCCCATGATAAGCTATTTCCAATTTATCAGATTAAGAAATAATTCATGTTGCTTAATTTTTTTCTTTTCTTTTATTAAATTTTTTTTCTATTTTATTTTGCTCCCAAAGATCATTTAGAATTATATAAAGCCATAATTCACTTAGAAAGAAAACTATAGCCGAAACCGGTTTGGCTCAGTGGATAGAGCGTCGACCTGCGGACTGAAAGGTCCCGGGTTCGTTATATATATATATATATATATATATATGAAACAAAGCTATAGATCAAATTAAGATAACCATAGCTAGAGGTCTGAGTAAAATTAGCCACAGATAGAAATAAATGAGAGCTGGCTGTAAGATGGGATGTACTGACAGCAGACAGCTTATTACCACATTGACCAAAGCTTTTGTTTTAAGAGATTAAAAAAAAAAAAAGGAATACCGTGATGTCCTGGGCTTTATCTGTACCTGTACAGCTTTACCACATGTAGATGACTTCCGTCTTTCTCTTCTACAGACTATTACGTGGCTGTTTACTTACCTGGTCATTTCTTTCATCTACTTAACATTCAGCATCCAGACCTGACCTGCCACAGTCTGTTTTTGACAGGTACGGCTGAAGATTTCCCCTCAAGAACATGGTCTGTTTGAATTTGTTGACTTGAATGTTTATGTTTGGGTAAGAAAGGTTCCTTTTACTTGCTGATCTTCTTGTTTTTGGCCAGGAAACAATGAAGGGATGGATATGCTACCTCATGGACCTCTGCAGTCACTGTCGGGGTCCCTGGTGCTGGATTGGTGTTCGGGGAAGCTCTACAGAGCGTCCCTCAACCAGTCCTATTTGTTACGGCTGCTGTGGGACACACGGCCAGACTGGGAGAAGATGGCCGTGTTGCACTGCGTGCTCTCATGTGGCCGAGACCCGGAGTTTCTGGAAGCCCAGGTGGGGACATAGCTTAAGTTTAAAAATTGGCAAATAGACAGTATCAGATGTATTTATTTAGTGGTTGGACATGAACAGAAGTTATGTTTATTTGTTAGCAATTGATCAAGGTTTATGTCTTCATCCTGGCTTGAATATATTTTTCTCTTGTGCTCCTTTTTAATGGATCCCAACCAGACCTCAGCGGGTGCCGTCTGTTCTTTTGACTCCTCTTTTTTTGATATTGTGAATGAATGTTTAGCTACATCAGTAACATTCTAAGGAAGTGCTCCGTAAATAATGAGTTTCTCAAATATCTACTTTTCACCTGTTCTATATTTGGAGTATATTGCCAAATGGACTAAACTCTGGTGGCATATATTTTATTGAAAATTACATTTAAATTTCACATAATAGTTTACAAAGCACCTTTACACATTCTGTCATTAAATTTTACAGCCCCTGCGAAGTCAGAGACTTAACTGGCATCAATCGGTGGTTGGTTAATTGAAAAACAGATATCTTAAACATTTTATTTTAACCTAAAGCAAATGGAAGTACATTTATTCACCTATCTTCTGATGTAAATGAAAGCCCTTTATTTGACTGTCAGCTAATTGAAGTTCAAAATCATTTGTCTTACATTACAAACACTAGTAATGTGTTGTCTCTTATTCCTGTTCTTTTTTTTTTTTTCCTTTTCCTAAGGAGAGCAATAACTTCAAAGCAATGTGTTTATGTAGGGCATTTTTCCCCCCTCAGTCTTTATAGTCGCCTCACCTATACCTCGTTTTTTGAGTAAGTGTTTTAGAGTCTTTCCAACGCATCCAACTTTTGTTGACCCAACAACACTCTTTGCATCCGTGGTTTGATTGTCTATGGTAATAGTTTGTTTACTTAGTTGTGAAAATAAATACAATGAACAGGAATAGGTTTGGAAAAAACAAATTATTGGTAGGAATAGAACCATGAGAGCAAATTCTAAGGTAGAGAACGAGGGGCTTTATTCCTCTAGCTGGCAAGGATGGTTTTGGAGACTATGGGAGAGCTGTCCACCACAGGATATCCCTCCTCCCTCCCCTCAGAGGACAGCACAGTGCTGTTAAATCGCGTGGCAATGTTCGTACTGATGACTGAGCTGGAAGTCAGACCCAGCTCTGCTGCCCCCAGCTCAGTGGGTTTGCTTACTCTTTTATCCCACAGCTCTTCCCACTGGTTCCTTGCTAGAATATGACTGCCTCTAGCAAAAACAAACATTGGGTGCAGGAAGGTTTATTTGGATTCCAGCCAAGGGCACTTATTAAAAAGACATGTAAAAAGGATCTCATTTATAATATTGTTTTACCTACACAGGCTTCCATTATGTGTCTAGTCTAGTCTAGTCTAGAATAGTATAGAAATAAGTATATTCTTAGGCAATTCCAAAATAGATATAAGTTTCATATATATTTTATACTTCTTTGGTGGTGGGGGCAGGGTGCAGATTTAAATATTAACAGAATTGTCTTCTTACTTTTTAAAGATTATTCAATGGATTTCTGAGAACATCTCTGCCTACTATTCGTTTGACCCCATTCAGGAATTTATAATTGGTAGGTGTTGCTCACATTTTAAGTTGGATCCTTGACCCTTTTGCCCGAGGGAAAATACTACACTGATAATGCCTCAACCTGTCAAAATGCTGGTTAGTAGCTTCCCCACCCGCTCTATTGTAGTCGGCGCTGAGAGCTAATTAAGTTTCATTCTTTTGTGGTTTTGTGAGAAGCTGTGGCTGTTCAGAGACTGATGAGATAAAAGATATGATTATGATTCTATAACCTCATCAGTGATTTTTTTTCAATAAAATGTAGCATTTGTTTTGTGTTGGCTGGTTTGATATAAAGTGGTATAATGTCATTTGGATAAATCTAAGTGCCTAATTTTTTTAAAGCAATTCCTACTTTTATTTATTTTTTAAAAATTGATTGGGGGGGGGAGAGAGAGAGAGAGAGAGAGAGAGAGAGAGAGAGAGAGAGAGAGAGAGAAAGAAAGAGAAACCCTTTGGTACACAGGCCTATGCTCCAACCACTGGAGCCACACCAGCCAGGATGTCAAATAATTGTTAAAAAATTTATTGTCATTGTCAAAAGCAGAATCTGAACATTCTAATCAGTAGATAAAATCATAATGGTTAGTGTTTAGAGGATGAAAACTGTTGCTGGTTTGCTCATTTTGGCAAATGACAGTGTCCACTGCCTGATTATTAAACCATGTCTATTTGTTTTCCTTGCAAAAACCTGCTCAGCTTCTTCATATTGGAGCATATACCCGGAGACAAGTAACATGGATAAACTTTTGCCATATTCCTCAGTGCTCACTTGGAATACAGTAAGTTACAGTTTTTGTGTTCCTTATGTAATTGAAATTAACTCACAGTTGTGGGTCAGTTGTAGGGCATTCCTCTCACAGTGACTAAGGCTGTGATTTCATTTTGATTTTGACTGATAAGGAACTGCATTTTTCTGCATTTTCTGGCAGAAAACTAATACTTGCTGTTGGCCAAAGGTATTTATAAAACAGGAGAATTGAGGAGAAGGCAGAGGATATGTGTTATTCTCCCCACTACCAAACAGACCTAAACCTTTATCATCTTCAAAAGGTATCTTAATTTGATTAGCATCTAGAGTGGATTAAAACATTTCTTGGGGTTTTATAAACAAGGAACATTGGACCACTGCTGTTAATCTGAGTGGTTCTCTTTACTTAGCAGATTAGCACCTCCCTGACCTTGCAAGGAAAATGTGTGATAACACTAGAGCTTTACAATCAGTAAGTTGGTAACCTTGAGCAAACTCACTCCTTGAGCCTTTTCTTCCTGTTGGTGCCGTCTGCCCCCTTTTTAATTAGGGAGCGCTGAGCTACAGCACGGTTCACTTTCTCTTGAACGAGGTGCAACGAACTGCACTTGGCTGGATGGGAAAGTGCAAAGCAAGCACTGGCTTCCCCCGAAAAAGGTTCTGGTTCTGCGTTCTCTCCTTCCCTATGTAGATGCCAGCATGCGAGCTCAGTCAGTCTTGAGGCAGGGAGTTCGGATCAGAAAGGCATTTAGAGAAATAAATTCAATTCTGGAAATAGACCTAGGAAAAGATGCGCCCAGATAACCCGTGGCCCTTTCCGTTTTGTACGGAGACTACTTAACCATCGTCCTGAAGAAAGACACCTTAGGTGTGTTTGATTAAGATCTCAATTTTTGGTATGTGCAATGGCAGTGTTTTCCTCAGGGCCCTCTGTTCTTGTCTTTAGCTGTTAGAGTTCTGAAACGGCCATGCCTCACTGTAGAATTATAAGGGGACGACCTGAGCTTATACCAGGTCCGCCCTGTTTCTGTTAAGAGCCCTTGTGAATACACATGCAGACGCTGTGGTAATGTGGCAGGAAGTTTGCAGGGTAAGCCACCCGGTCAGGAATTGCACATCTCGCTTCTTCCGCTCAGCACCCATCCTCTCTCTTGCTGTCCTGCCCTGTCAGGTTCAGTGTTGGAGCAGGGTCAGAACCTGTAGTTCTCAGGGTTGTGCTTTAAGATGGAGCACATCAGCCTGACAGGCGAGTCTTCACTTTTGCATTTCTCATGGCTTCGTGCGGCAGCGGAGCTGCTGTGGCCATATAAAGTGACATCCTACAAGAAGCACAGTGTAAAAAATCCTCAAAGTTATAACCCTCTGTGTACTAAGCTTATTTTAGGGTTTGCCATGTTGCTTTAAGGTTCTTGTGGTTAAACTAGGTTACCTTGAAGATCTCTTATGATCCTGAAATTTCGAAAATCTATGCTTCTCCTTAGCAATGATGCAGATAATTTTTTTCTTTCTCTAACCTGCAAATGCTCTCATTGCTGCACCCTTAATAAGCACTTGGCACAGTAGAAAACATTAATTTCACACTTCTGTATGGAGGCAGATTATTTTTGTGAAATAACTGAATTGGATTTTTTTAAAGATACTAGATAATAGGGTGCTCTTACACATTGATAACCCTAAATTATGCTATGCAAACAATTAGCCTTGTTATACCTATTTTAAGGTGTTATTTATAACCTAAAGCTGTAGTGACACTTTAATGCTTTTTTTTGAAGTGTCCTATGTTGTGAAGCACACAGAAGATTCTTTTCACAGGCTTTTTATTCTCGCACTGGAGAACTCAGTTGCTTGACTGTTCTAGAAATTTATTTCTCTATCACTGCAATCCCTTTCTAAACCCAGTATAATCCAGGACATTTAAGTCCTATCCAAATATCAGATTTTATTTCTACTTAACACCTTCTGAATTATATTCTCATGTATTATGTACTTTTTTTTTTGGAAATGGAAGATGAATTGACTAATTGAGAGGCTGATATGCATAATTCACACAGAAACACATTTTGAAAATAACAGTGAGTAGAAGGCAATTTTGGAAGTTGATCCTCTTATGGTCAGTGTCTGTTTTAGTGCTAACTTGTCAGCAGGAGGTTATAATTGGGACTTCCTGAGATGAAGTGCACACCCTTCACAGTTGCCATGGTGATAGCATTGCGCCACCTTTATAGGGGTCTCTTAGCTCTGAAATTATGGTGGAGGGTGAGGTGCAGAAAACTTTTCTACGGCAGTCATACAAGGATCCAGTTAATCTTGGTTCCTTCTAGTGAGTTGGAACCAACTGCAGTGCGTTTAAGTGAAAGAGGAGGAGAGGGAGGAAGGATTATAAAACCTGGAACATGCCCCCCTTATTGTTACACTGGTAGTGCAAATGGAAACATGCAAACCATATACTGTTTGCTCTGTTTATTCATCTTCTTCTTTCCTTTAGACACTGTCAACTATTAAAACCATAACGTTAAGGAGTCTTTTTCTTCCTGAGGCAAGAGATAGGCTGTGTTCACTGTTATTTATAAACTCCGGGGTTTATTTAAAGTAGAGGTTAGCAAACTGGACGCTGCCCTTGGCTTCTGTCTGTGCAGGAGACCTTTCCTGAGGGCTTGAGCTTGTGGCCGTTGACATCAGTTGACATTGTGTGTCTGTTTGGCCCCCACTGCAGGAAATTCCCGGAATAAGCCTTGTGACGGAAGAGATCACGTTGCCTCTGATGCAGGTGAGTCCACACAGCCAGAGACTTTCAGGCGCAGCCGTGCCTGGCTTCCTTGCTGCCGCCACACTGGAGTCACACCTCGTCACACCTCCACGGCCGAGTATAATGGCAGTTCCAGAGGGATTGTGAACTGTCAGAGGAGGAGGGGATAAACGTTAGAGCCTTTATCCTTCCTACGTGGTTGAGTAGCCACGGAGAATGATGTTATGGCATTCTTAGGAATGCTCTTCGAACGGGGAAGTTTTCTGGATAGAGAATTACAGGGCTCATTGTAAACCATATAGAACTAGTGCTTTATACTGCGCTTAAACCCATCAGCTCTGGTAAATTA
>NW_006299390.1:4470624-4471154 GCF_000327345.1 Myotis davidii | reverse complement strand
CACACACACACACACACACACACACACGACCCTAAAATCATTAAGTAACCTGGCTGGGATTATTTCATTTCCTTTCGCTTCTAAGAACAGCTTTTCTGTTTCTGCAGTGGCTGTCTGTGGCCTCGCTCAAGCTGCTGCACCCCTCCTTCCTGCCCTCGGAGCGGTAGCTATTAGTGTCTTTCTGTAGTCTGGTGGTTTCGGAAGACTGTCTGAATACAATAGGGAGAATGGGGTGGGTGGTGAGTAGTAGCGAATGCATGTAGTTAAGAACGGGGGAGTATTTCAGTACAGTTTCCTTGAAGCTCCTTTGTTGGTTTTGGCACTGCCCCCTGTTAATTATAGACTGGTGTGCACTGGGAACGCTCAGCTTTTGGCAGCAGGCAGCTCAGTGTGCAACTGCCTTTTCTTTACATTCGATTCTTTTGGATCCGTGAAGGGCCTGCCGGGCCTGGGCAGCTGGGGGACAGCCGTGGGCGGTTGAGGTCACAGAGATGCACTGGGGATGAGGGCTGGGGATGGGGGGGATGGCG
>NW_006299390.1:4469661-4470551 GCF_000327345.1 Myotis davidii | reverse complement strand
GGGGTGGGGTGAGGGGGGTGGGGCTCAGGGGTCTACTGCTGGGACTGGCCTTGGGCTCAGGAGAAGATGGTCCTGGGTTTGGCGTGGCCAGTTCCCTCACTCCCACCCCAATCACTCGGCCTGGAAGACTAATCAGTACCTTCCGGTTCACAGGACACCCGGCCCTGATAGCTCTCATTTGTTTCTCCGTCTCTGCTTGAATGATACTCATCACTGAATGCTGCTGCCTTTGGCCAACTTTTTCTACCCCAAGTTCCAGCTTAATTATATTGTGAGGGACCTTGTTGCGGTGACACATCCCACCTTCTGTGCCTCCCTCCCAGCCCCAGTTATAAGACTATTCTTGCCACGCTCACCTGACAGCAGTTGGCTCTGAGCACCTATGACCTGAATCCTAAGCGACCTTTGAAAGCATGCTTGCAGCCAGACTTTCCGTGAGGCCCAAGGGACCCCCTGTTTCCTCTGACCCACAATTGCTTCTGTTCTCCTTGGTGTGACTGCCCTGATAAGGAGTCGGAGAGGGAAGGAAAAATGCACCTGGGTACGTGCTTTCCTCCTGCTTTCTCTGCAGATAATTTTAGTTTGAAATGGAGCACTTTACAGACGTTTCATATACAGGGGTGGGTAAAAGTAGGTTTACAGTTATAATACAAATAAATAAGACAGTGATTAATAAATAATAATAAAGAATAAATTTTCACATATTCAAACTGTAAACGTGCTTTTGCCCCTATGAACATGTTAGTTAGGACACATAAACCAGTTGAATTAGAGGATTGCCACCCGAAAGACAACAGGCTTCCTTACTTTATAAAATTACTTTCAAAAGAATTTTAAAAAGGAAAAAAGGGGTATATTGAAGCAAGTCTCATCCTAAAAGGGATGGCATC
>NW_006299390.1:4465204-4469642 GCF_000327345.1 Myotis davidii | reverse complement strand
GGTTTCCTAGGATGACTTTATCCCTGCTTAAAGCATGGCTTTCTCTAGGGAAGCGGCAACTTTTGAAAAAGGTTAAAAATCATTCTTGATTTTATAATGACAAGAGAAACTAGTAAGACTGTCCTACCTCAGGAAGCATGTTCTAGTACAGATTAAAAAAAGGAAGAGTAACTTGAAAATAAAGATAAAAGTTGAAAGAGCATCCCAAAGATGGAGAAATGTAGTATTTTTACCCAAGTACTTTTTAAGCCAGACATCTTTAGTTTCATTTTATAAAAAATGGAAGCCTTTTAATTCATCATTTGTTTAGAGGTTATTAACTACTTGACCCAGAGACTGGCCCGCCTAGGACCACTCAGGAGTGAGCGTGTGGCTGTGTCTATCAGGTGTCTGAAGGCCGCTGAGCAATTGGGAGAAGAGTAGCTGACTGTTCCATTTAGACTTGTTTATTTAATTATGCCTCTTTTCTTAAAAAGTTTAAAAATACTGTTTTAACTGGGCAGAGCATGAATTTAATGAATTGCTTAGTGAAACATCATGACACCTTTTCCTTGACCTTCCCAATACCGACAACCACCATCACTTAAATCAGTGGTTCTCAACCTTCTGGCCCTTTAATACAGTTCCTCATGCTGTGACCCGACCATAAAATTATTTTCGTTGCTACTTCATAACTGTAATGTTGCTACTGTTATGAATCGTAATGTAAATATCTGATATGCAGGACGGTCTTAGGCGACCCCTGTGAAAGGGTCATTCGACCGTCGACGGGGTCGCGACCCACAGGTTGAGAACGGCTGGCTTAAATGAAAAGTTTGTTAGAGATCCAAAATACTGATGCAGTCACAGTGTCACAGCTGATTATCTTTTTAAAAGCCAGAGCCACAATGAAATGGCACTTTATTTAATTTATTTTTAAAAAATGTAATAGTAGGGCTGTGCCATACTTTAATTAATATTACTATTGATAGTATTTAAGTTGTTTCTGCCCCTTTTCAAACACACAATATTTCCATGAGCCTTGGTGATAAAGGTTTTAGCGCACATGTGTGAGATTGCCAACAGGGCCAGGTCTTACAGTAGGATTGCCACGGTTTGCGATTCTGACAGATGTGTCCAGATTCCCCATGGAGCTTGTCACACGTCACTGTGATTGTCAGTGGAAGACACCTTTAAAGCCGGGTTCCATCCCTCATCGGGGTGCTTGCAGGAGGTGGCAGATCCTTGTGTCTCTCTCACATCGACGTTTCTCTCTCTCTCTCTCTCTCTCTCTCCCTCCCTTCTGCTCTCTTTTCCCTTTCTCTCCTTCTCTCTCCTCCCTTTTCCCCCTCTCCCTTTCCTCAACATTTAATAGACTTTGCCTGGCGCTGATGCACCAGCAGCCACAGCCACCGTTCAGCCCTGTGGCCCTGCGGCCCTGGGACATCTCGCTCCACCATGTACCACCATGCCCCACAGCTGACAGTTTTTAAAAATGAGAATTGTTGCTTTGATAAAAATGTAGCTTTATCAGAAATGTCCATTGGTTATGTGGGAAATATTACTTTTTCAAAATTCATTTTATACTTATGTGATATTGTGTTATAACTAGAAATATATATTTGGTCTTCCAGACATATCCATAGTTCCTGGCACAGAGCTCCTAAAGTCCTTATCATTTCCTAAGTGAAAAGCATTACAGGGATGTCTTTTGTTATAATAGTTAAGTCGTTAGTTAACTATTATAGTTAACTATAGTTAGTGTTCCCAGTTTCTGAAATGGCACCACAGCAGGAAGGCGAGAGTGTCTTTTGTTATTTATAACCAGCCCCTTTCAACCAGATCTGAGATGACCTTATTGAGGTGCTTTTGAAAAGCATCTAAGGGTGGGACTGTGGCCCTGAGAAGCAGCCAGGTGATTAGAGGCTTGGCACTTTCAGCCCCACCGCGCTCCCCACCTCCTGAGGTGAGGGTGGCTAGAGATTGAGTTCCATCACCAATGGCGAATGATTCACCCAGCCATGCCTTTGTAGGGGAGCCTCCATGAAGAGTCCTAAAGAACGGATATGGAGCGCTTCTGGGCTGGGTGAGCATGTGGAGGCGCAGGGAGGGTGGTGTGCCTGGAGGGGGCATAGGAGCTCATAGCCCCTTTCCACATGCCTTGCCCTTTGCATCTCTTCCATCTGGCCCTTCCTGAATTGTGCCTTTTAATAATAAGGAACCTGTTTTCCTGAATTCTGTGAACAACTGTTGCAAATTATCAAACCCAAGGAGGAGGTTCTGGAAACCTTCGACTTACAGACCAGCAGTTAGAAGCACAGGTGACAACCTGGACTTGCGATTGGTATCTGAAGAAGGGGACATTTTTATGGGACGGAGCCCTTAACCCGTGGGATCTAACACTGTCTCTTGGTAGGTAGTGTCAAAATTAAGTTCAATGGTCAGACACCCAACTGATGTTAGAGAACTGATGGGTGTGGGGAAAAATCCTCACATATTTGGTGACCAGAAGTGAAGTATTCTGTGAGTAGACTGTAGTAGAGAAAAAAAAAAAGCATTTTTCCTATACAGCATTTCTGGACAGTGAGCTATGGCAAGTAAAATTAATATTGTAAAACAATTTTATGAAACACTACTTACTAAAAACAGAGCACCAGGCTGGTAGATCCACTCCTGTCATGTCTGTAGAGATGTGACAGCTTACTTCTCCTATGATGCAATTGAAGAACACACCCAGGATCAAGGATTCTTGTTTTTGTTTCTCTCCTACTAGTCACTAGGCTATGCTGCTGCTCTTATTCAGAATTTTGGTTGGAGACATAATGTTTCATTCTTAAGGCTGACAGGAGGGAAATACCTTATTGGCGTTCTCAGAGTACATGCTGATTTTGAGATGGAATAATTTAGAGCCATATTTAGTGATTACATTAAAATAAAACCTATGAAAATGGCTAAGAGAACTTCACCCAGCTAAGAAGAGATCTCTTTGTTACTAGATGTTAGGAAAAGGAGGAAGTCCATTTATAAATAGGAGAACTTGCACTTGCAACATGTAATCCCCTTAACAGGAAGCCTCAGTGAAACTGAGTCCAAGCTCGTACCACTCTCTGCCCAGCAGCCAATAAGTTGAGTGACAAGGTGTTGAGGCAAGAAAAGGTGACTTTATTCAGAAAGCCAGCAAGCTGAGAATATGGCGGACTAGCATCCTAAAGAACCATCCTGAGAAAGCACAGAATTCAGGCTTCTTTTATATCAAGGGAGGGGAAATGGTAGGGGCAAGAGGTGACTGAGGATGGCAGACATCTGGGCACCAGCAGGGGTCCGAGGAAGATTGCGAAACTTCTTTGTTCTTAGCCTGCTCACTCTAGTAGTTGATGTGAGTTCAGCCATGAGGTTCCTGCAAATCCTTGATAAACAATTATTTTTGTAGAGAGTTCCCTTATCTCCTCAGGAAAGGCATTTTTTGGTAAGGGGCAGACCGTTTTGTAAAATGCCAGGTGCAAGTGGCATGCCTCTAATGATTAGCATGTCTATATGCAGCACCAAGCAGAGGCTGTTAGCCGGAAAGCCATGGGAACAACGCAGGCTTGAACAAGATGCAGCCAGAGAGGCTGAGCCTTTCCCTCTGTCACCTCAGGCGTCTAGTCACCAGAGCGTCTTGGCTTAGTGTGGTGCCTCGCTGGCTTCGTGGACACGTAGACTTCTCTATTTTATTCTGTCTGTGCTGGAGGTGGTGGGTCACTCACTGTGTTACTCTGGGCTGCAAGTAAAAGCGGATACTGAGGTGGTACCCACTGACGAGCCAGAGTGCACGGAGCTTCAGCCCTGCTGGTTGAGCCCTGGCCTGGAGAGGGAAGGTTCTCTGAGTTGGCTTCCTCTCCAGTGAGAAGATGCTGGTGAATCAGAAGACTTAGGACCAGAGCCAGAGGGTTGTTTGGAAATGAAGGGCAGATGTTCTCTCCTGACAGCAATTTGCAGATGAGCCTGCACCACAGGGTTTAAAAATACTTAAAAAAAAAAAATCAACTGGCAATCCAAATCATAAATGGGAAACAGTCCCTTAATGTAACTCTTTCATTCTTTTGTTCAGTTAATAGTTGTCATTGTCTACATTTGTTAATTATTCCATGTCATCCTAGGAGACAAAAATAGATTATTTCTCAAGAAGAAACTTCTTTCAAAATCAAAGTTTAAAACTCCCCCTTGAGTCGAAAAATGCTTCTGGATTGTTCCTGGAGTATCTAATGGCTTCTAACACCACGTCTCCCAGAGGCAGCTAAATTCATGGGTATCTTTCTTATAAAGCTTTTGTGTGTGTATTTTAAAGTTTTATGAGTTCTTTTAAAGTAGCCAGCATGCGCTCCTCGGGCTTTCTCTTTGCTCAGTTGTTTCTGATGAATACAGCGCTTAGTAAACAAGTAGTTCCATCAGTGCTGGTTGACTGAGAGGAGTGGCTGCC
>NW_006299390.1:4444468-4464350 GCF_000327345.1 Myotis davidii | reverse complement strand
TCTGGGTATGATATTCTCTTTCCTCCTAGTTGTAGAATTTCCACTCAGCCAGCCTCCCTGTGGTTCTGGATGATGTCCGTTCTGTCTTTTAGGTGTAATTTGAATTGGTTGTTCAAGGCAGCAATCTCCGGCGTTAACCTATGCCGCCATCTTGGTTTCTCTAAAAGTTTTCTTTCTAAAACACTTTTTTTTTTTCTATGTTGCTATCACTTTAGTCCCACTTGAGAATATTTTATATCCATTTTTGGCTTGCTTATTTCTAGTTCACACAGAGGTAAAATATTCACGCTCCTATGAGGTCACACTCATATTTATTAACTCTCAGGAAAGACTATTTTTATATCCACATTAATACCAAGCAAAGACAGATGAGTTTCTTTGTTTCCTAGTTATCAAAGATTGATTTTATTTCTAACCTACCTGTCCAATGATAGTAAAATCTTTTGAATGTCAAAGTAATTGGTTATGCAATCATTTAAATGTTCTGAGTTTTCGTTATCCACATATGAGGGCCCAAGGCTTACCTACTCTATGGCTATTAAAATAAAAACTGCTGTTTCTGAGACTAAAATACCCAATCCCAGCCCATTTCCTTTAAGATAGCTGCATTCTCTTTTCTTACCCCTCTTGCTTTTAGATTCTACTTTATGTTTTACTCATAAAGATAATTTATTCCCATATACTCAGCTATAGTTTTTTTTAAGATATTTTTTATTGATTTCAGAGAGGAAGGGTGGGGGTGAGAAAGATAGAAACATCAATAATGAGAGAGAATCATTGATCGGCTGCCTCCTGCACGCCCCCTACTGGGCATCAAGCCTGCAACCTGGGCCTGTGCCCGTGGCCGGAATTAAACCCAGGACCTCCAGTCCCCAGGCTGATGTTCTATCCACTGAGCCAAACTGGCCAGGGCGGCATGTCTCTTGATTGAGGCATATTTTGTTTCTTATTTTTTCTCTTGCAATACAGCCAAGTCTGTTACCACAGTAAGCATTAACTCACTTTGTTTTATGGCCTCAAATTGCAACCTTGGCTCCATTCAAATCTCTTATAATTGCATATTTTATATGATACACACGTTGGCAAGAACGTGTGTATAATAAACTTATCTTCATTGATTTAAAAGAAAACAATTTGTGTCACTATATCCTTCAACATTGAAGAGGCTTAATATTTCATTTAATTTAAAAATGAACCTAATGGATGCATTCTTGCTCCAGGGTAGTACAATTATATCAATAAGTCAAAGACCTAATTAGGATGCCAACTATTCTGTTCTGGAGTATTTGACAACTGGGTGTGAAGCTAGTTCACTTCGCCTTTCTGATTCCTACGTTTTGGAAAATAAATTCTTTGGCCGGAGATAAGCTTGGTGGGAAAGTGAGCCTTTTCCATGTGCTCCAAACCTCATGAGCATTCTCTGACTGAATATGGCATCGTTGATACAACACTGTGTGTGTAACATAGGCTGACCCGCTTAGCCTTAACCCGGGGGAGTCATACCAGTTTGGGGGAGGGGGCAGCGGCTCTCTCTGTGTGAAAGTGGGTACGAAAGGAAGTGAGGAAGCAAAGACCCTTTCAATCTCTCTACTTTAGAATCCCTATTGGGATGAGAATGCCATCCTTCATGGGAGGTATGCACTCGGAAATGCTGCCCCATACGAGCTGAGGAAGTCAGGGATCCCAGGTTTGCAGCAGGCTTCTGTGCCCCTCGTGGGTAGTTTGGCCAACAGGGCCCGCTGCTCACGCTTACGGATGTTTTTGTCCCTTACAGATGCAGAGCTTCAAGAACTACTGGGAAAAACTGAACGCCAACCTGGAATATGTTAAGTACTCCAAGCCGCACTTACACTATAACAACAGCGTGGTCAGGAGTGAGTGGCACAGCCTGATCTCAGAAGAGGTACGCGTGGGTTCATGACAACAAAGCAAGAAGCAAGAGCATGCATGTTAGATCCGGTGGTACCCCCGCGTCATAAGGCTGGCTTACCTTTGCAGCACCTCCCCAACTGCCAGGCACTTGTACGTTGTTGCTACCAATCTCCCAATAGGCAGTCAGAGGTGCTTCTCTGATGCTTCTTTGGGTGATGGAGCCCTTCCGTCTCTTGATTGTGGTGGTACATGAATCTACGCATGTGATAAAATGACAGCACTGTACACTCACTGTACCAGTGTCAGTGTCTGATTTGGATAGTGTACCATGTATAGTCATTTATATAAGATGTAAACATTGGGGAGATTGCGGGTGAAGAGACCTGAGGATTGTTGTATATAGTTGTAGTATTACTGTATATTAATGTATAGTTGATTTGCAATGTCCTATCTGTATATATAAAACCCTGAGCAACCATCCGACTGACCCACACTGACCACCAGGAGGAAGACACTCAATGCAGGAGCTGCCCCTGGTGGTCAGTGCACTCCCATAGCCAACCTCCCATGGCCCCTTCCCCCAGCCGGCTGGCCAACCTCCTGGGGTTCCTCCCCTCATCCAACTGGCCCCCCAATAGGCCTCGATTGCAGGCCAGGACGAGGGACCCCACACGTGCATGAATCTGTGCACTGGGCCTCTAGTAAATTTATAATAGTTTTAGAGAAACGAAGTTTTAATAATCTAGGTATTTTAACTGTTTACCTGGAAGGTGTATTTCTTTTCCCTGAAACTCTTAATTGTATTCCATTATGCCCTTGATGTGAAAAATGTCACCCATAATACCTTCAGCTTTTATACCTCTGACATATTCTCACTCCTAGAAAACAGGAAAAAGAAGGTCTAAGGCGTATGTGAGGAATATTCTTGATAATGCAGTAAAGTAAGTGAAACTGGGGATTCTTGTATCTGTAAGATGGTTATCATTTGACTTATTTTTTGTGTATCATGGAAGTAGCTTACTTTTTTTGTGTATCATGATGCTGTCAGCTTACTGAATGCAGTCAGTGGGGCCCTATTCTGGAATTTGATGTCAGAGTTTCTGGTGGAAAAGTTTATCTGTTAAGCCTTACAGGTTTGTACCCTGTGGATGGATGATTTGTAAGGAAGTGGTAGAGAAAGCTCTTATTAATTGAACACTTTAGGGGGATACAGACAGTAGGCTGATTTAAAAAGTGATATTGGCCTGTGAGCTTGCTCTTATTTTGAAAGCAGATTTTCTGGATAGTGAGTCATCTCAGAATGCTACAAGTACAGGCCCCATTCCAACTTCTGTTCTATTTTCTGTTCCCATTATTTCCAATAACTCAGAGCTGCAATTGTTCTAAATTATTGTCATTGTTTGCACTAAAGGGCTTTGAGTTTCATAATTGCCTAATGTGGCTTTTGCCAAGTTGATGAAAGTTTTTGAGGTTTTCACCCGCCTGAGAAACAGTTTCTGCAGGGGTTGTTAGAGGAGGATATCATTGTACGCTATTGTGGCTTTCATTAAAAAAAAAAAGAATGTTTCCTGTGTGAATAACATTGGCTAATTTCTTTGTAGGGTGATTTCTAACCTAGAAGCAAGAAATTCGGGTAAGAAAAGACCTGTAATCAAGCCTTTGGATTCCAGTCAGTGTTTTGTTTGTAACACCCTTTGTCCTTCCACTGGGGGTTGGCAAGAAACGCACTTCCAACAGTGCAGTGGAGGCAGCACCTTTAACATCTTCCTGTCCGAGCTCCATCCATGTCTGTCTTGTCACCAGGATCTTCAGGGTGCTGAGTGTGCTTTTGCTTCTCTGTCCGGGAGTGCTGGCCTCTGGCGTTCATTGTTTTCCCTCATGGAGCTGATCTAGTTAACATGCCCACGGGCTGTACCCACAGGAGGCGCTTTGGAAATTCCCTTGGCTCAGGGCGCCACTCCCTCCAGCTGTCTGATCACACAAGGGCCTTTGCCTGGTGTGCTGCTTTCATTTCGCTTGACACTTGGGCACTCGGGCACTCACTGGGTGAGGTCATAGGGGCGCAAAGATGAGGAGCCCCTAGGTAAGCCCAGCGATGTGGGGGGAGACCCTGGGCTTAGAGCCAGACAGGACTGGCTTAAACTCCTGCTGGGCCTCATGCTAACCGTGTCCTTTTAGGCAAACCATTTAACCATTTTGTGTAGCCCTCCTCAGGGCAAGGGTGGGGAGAAAAGGAGAGTGAATGCTATAGCTCTTGGCACAGTGGGATACCTGGGGCGGCTGGTATATCATTTGTGTGTGAGGAAGAAATGCTAACACATAATTTCTAAACCAGATGATAGGTGCTATGTAACCTCAGGGTGTAGGTGTGAGGGGCAAGGAGCGAGGGGTGAGGAGTGAGGGCAGGAGTAGGCATGGTTGGGGCGGGTCTTGACAACCAAGGGGACTCAGCTGGGAAAACTGGGGGAGGAGAATGCTAAGCATATCCAGGTATAAGCCCTTTTGCAGTCTTGTCAGAACTCTCTCCGGGTTCATACACGTCAGTCTTTATGTAAAAAGTTGTTGCTTTTATATCTCACTTATGTTTATGGGCTTGGCTGTTAGGTATATGTTGGGTGACCCTAACGGAAATTGCTTTGTACCGTGTATTGCTGCACATCCGCAGCTGTGGTCCACCATCATGCACCGTGACGGTGAACTTGTCAGCCAGCCCAGGCAGATGGAGCCTGGGCCCACTGCACGGCCCCAGGGCCCAGCCTCTGCCTGTTACCAGGCCATCCATGTTGAAGCCAGGGGTTGCATCACCAGCACCTGGCAGCAGCCGTTGGCAGGGTCCTGCCCAGTGCGCGGGGTGTGAACGTGTGGGATTCAGGGGTTTGCAATATGGGAAATGTTGCTGTGGTCTGTTTCTGTTGTTGCCTCCTCCCCCCCTCTCCCCCTCCCCCGCCTACCCGAGGAGCCCCTTCTGCTCCTGTCCTTCAGGCCTGACGAGTCATTTTCTCTTGACACCTTTTTGGGAACTTGCCCCTGCTTTGCTTGTGCCAGTTTCCTAGGAAGGATGACATCACTGCCAGAAAGGGAACACTCGTGTGAAATTCAGGGCTGCTGGGCTCAACCCTGCATTGTTTCTTCTTAATCATGAAGGTTATGTGGGATCCATGTAGGATTTCTCCTGAGGTGTCAAGAGGCATTCATGCCTCCCACCAAGAGTCCTCAGCCCGGGAACCTGCAGAGTTCAGTCCTCCTGACCAGCATGTGCCTCAGGCTCTGGGGCAGGAAGAGCAGGGCAGAGGTGCCCAGGTGCCCTCAGGGGAGTGTTAGGGCAGATCTTCCAATAACAATGCTCCCCTGCTCCCCCACTCCCAGTCTTGCTGGTGAAGTGCAAGTCACGGTGGAGAAAGCGCCGTTGGATTTGACCTTACATATCACTTTTCCATGTTGATTTAGTTGCTTTCAGTCTGATAACATACCCATTAGTATTATTGCCGCAGTAATTGGTCCCCTCAGCTTAGCAATTCCCGAAGACACTGAACTATGGGAGGCCAGGAGGAAGGGAGTCATGTGATCCTTCCAACAAGTCCCTGTCCCTGTGTTTGTGTCACCCTGAGAATTTAGAGAGGTTACTCTGTCTCCCATGAAGCAGTTCTTGGACAGTGGTGAGGTTTTGTGTTGAAGAGAAATCAAAGCCAGAGCCTGTTGCTGTTGGGAGATGTGTTCCTTCTCCCTTCCTTCCTCCCTTCCTTTGTTCTCTCTCACCCGGGTCTTGACCTGAGCCTGCTGCCCAGAGCTCTCTTGCAGTCACCTGAGTGAGAAGTTCAGCTGGCAGGAGTAGGTCACACTAACCTAGTGAAAAATTTTTATTTTATCTGGGAACTGTCATGTTTTCCCAATGACTAAGAGAGGGGAAACCCAGGCGGATTCCATTTTTTTCCAGCCCATTTCCTGCTTGACAATTGCTCTGTTTCATTTCAGAGCCAAGAGTGACACCCCTCTTGCAGGAGGAAGACAGCCACCAGAGGCTGCTTGTGGGGCTGGTGAGTGGTCTGTGGGACCCTGAGGAGGCAGCAAACCATGGGCTCCAAGGAGGGAGGAAAGCGCTAAGTTGTACTTCTCATCCTGATCTTGTTTTTCATTCTTTCAACACAGAATTGTGCCCAGCCACTGTACGCCCTGTGTGTTCAGTGGTAAGGAACACCTATATGGTTTCTGTCCTCTTGGAATTATAGTCTAGTGGGGGAGACACACATTAGTCAATTACCCCAGTAAAAATATAATTACAAAACATCATAAGGAAATGTACATTCAGGGTTTTTAAAATGAGGAAAAAGCAACATCTCCGTGGCATTTGTATTTCTGGTTTAAAATAAGACAGAATAAAGTATTCTTTCTCAAGAAGTCCTACTACTAGGAAGACCAAACAAATATAAAGCAAAATAAATTAATTAAAGATTAGAATTGGTAAATAACTCCAAAATCTTTAAAAGACTGATTAGAGACATCAGGAAAGTCTAATAAAATGTTTTTAATACTGTGCAAGCTTAGGAATGGGATAATCTACTACTAGATATGGCAAGTTAAAACATATGAGAACAGTATGTATAAATACATGTTCACACACTTCAAAATTCTAGTTAAACAAAGTATCCTTGGCAAATACAATGACCAAACCTGAGCCAAGAAGAAATAGAAGACCTGAAAGCACAATTACTGTAAAATAATTAGAAAAACATGCCAAAGATCATCTCCCCAAAGGCTGCAAAGTTATTTAATCAGCCTGTTCTTTCAAACTTTCGAGGACCAGGTAATTCTCATGGCATGTAAATTATTTTCAAAAAAAGATGGAAAGCGTCTTAATCACTTTAAAAAGCCAGCATAACCCTAAAACCAAAACTGACAATGAATAATCTAATGCTAATTAATAGTCAACATTCTTAATGGAATGTTGGAGGCATTTCTATTAAAATCAGAAATAAGTTAAGGATCATTGCGATTTTCACTAAAATTTTACATGGTTCTGGAAATTCCAGCCAATGCAATAAGAAACAAAAGTAAAAGAAGATGCTAAGACTGTCTAATACTACAAACAAACAAAATAAACAACTGGGAAAATGAAAAATAAGGAACAAGTTAGTAAGCTGCTGATTCTATATTTATTTTATCTTATTTTTTAAAAAGTCAGGATTAACTAGTTAGAAATAGTAATGGAAAACAATATCCCACTTACAAGTTATTAGCATCTAGGTTAATATTTATTAGCATCTAGATTAATAACATAAAATAAAAAAGCCAATAAAATGTCTCTGCCAGCAACTAAATGACTCAGTCGACACAGTAAAGAGGTGTAGGACTGTCATTACCAGACAGTAATGTGTTGTTGGTCTACATGGACAGCAACAATATGGTGCTTGTACAAAATAGTCACTAGACTGTAGTTTAATTAGAATCTTTAGTATGATATGTGATTAGAATCTTTAGTGTATAATCTGTATAAAAGTCAATGTGGAAAGAAATAATTTTTAAAAAACGTAGTCAATGGTTATCTATTTGCAAAAGAAAATTAGGTTAGATTCATCCTATCCCAAATACCACCACTTTATACCATAAAACAGCAATTCTCAACCTTTTTCATCTCAGGGCACACATAAACTAATTACTAAAATTCTGCAAAAACATAGTATAATTTTGATTCATTCACACTGGAGGCTATTGTGTTAGCTGTTGTCATTTTTTATTTGACATTCGAACAATTTAAAAATTGTTGTGGCACATCAATTGAAAATCACTGCCATAAATCAATAGAAATATCAGATAGATAAAGGAGTAGGATATACAATATTTAACTATGTGAAAGAATTTGAATAAGTGGATAGTTAAATAGTTTTGAAATAAAGAAGGCCCTTTAGTGTGTTATTGAATATAGACATATAGGAAAAGATAGATTGGAAATTTAAACAGAAAAACAAAAGGCAAACGATAAATTTGGAAAAATTGTTTGTGATATTTGTGATAAATGATTAACATTTGGTGTATAAGTAAAGTTTATAGGTCAATACAAGAACAATACATCAGCCCGGCCAGCGTAGCACAGTGGTTGAGCAATGACTATGAATCAGGCTTGCGGGCTTTATCCCCACTGTGAGCGTGCAGGAGGCAGGTAGTCAATCAATGATTCTCTCTCATCATTGATGTTTCTCTCTCTCCCTCTCCCTTCCTCTCTGAAATCAATAAAAATATATATTTTTAAAAAGAGCAACACATGAGAAGGGAAATGAATAAAGGCTGTGACCAATGATTTTTTGAAAGTAAATTTAGGTAAAAAATCTCAAGTCATGGGAAGAAAAAGAATTGTTTACCATTGCTATATTCAAATGACAAATAGAACAAGTATTTTTGCTTGCTTGTTTTTTTATTGTCTATCCAATTGACAACAATTTAAAAATCATACCAGCAAAGTTCAGATTACAGGGAGTTGGACAGCCTCATCCAGTGCAGTTGAGAATTAGTGTAACCACAATGGAAGGCATTTTGGTGATCTCTCCACAAACCTTAAGTGTGTGACCCAACAAATTCCATTTCTAGGAATTTAGTCTGACAAACTAACATGGTAAATGACTTTTGTTTGAGAATTCGTTGGAGAATTCTCACCAGGGCCTGGAGCTTGACTCTCAACTGCTCCCTGGGCTTTGGATGGATCAGAAATAGTTGCTCTTGAAAACGTTGGCACCCTGGATTTGTGCTCATCAGAGGAGGATTGAGGGTTATGCATTTCTGCTGGTGGGATCTTTAGACCCAATATTTTCATATTAATAAGGAATGTTAATAAATGGTTCCAAATCAAACCAGTTGCCAGTGTGAATGGGTGGGTTGTGATTTATCTAATTTATATCCTGTTTTCAGATGGTGTCTGAACTAAAAGACCATCTTTCGAGACATCTACAGGGTGTGGAAAAGAAGAAAATTGAACAGATGGTTCTGGACTACAGTTCAAAACTGGTGGGTTTTGCTTTCTGTTTTCCATCCCCCAAAGCCCAGGTATATAATTCCTAGTATATTTTTCAAATTAAGTTTTTGGAGGTCTCCCCTACTCAAACCAGTATATTGTGTGCTATAGATTGAGGAAAGGGGAAAAAAACACACCTCAAAACAAAGAGAGCTTGGTGTATTGCACAACCTTCCAATAGTGATTGTATGCTCATGAAGCCTAAACCAGTGATGAGTGTAGCATGGTTGCCTAATGTTCATATCTCATGTTGGCATTTTATTAAACAGTAGGTAATGATTTCTGTGCATGGAGGTTTATGTAAACATGAGAGAACTTGAAGCTCAATTCTTAATTAGCTCCAACAGTCCAATTAGGCCAGATTCCAGTTAGTTGTAGAAATACTACCACATTAGAATCTGCTGATGAGATTGGCAGCTCACCTACAAGATAGCCAGCCACTTACTGAAACCATGTAATCCAAATGAATGCCAATTCATGTGTAAATAGAAGTGATGTTTTTAGACTGAATTCTAAAGCTGTATTGGGTCCTTTTATAAAGCATATGGAGTTGAAGCCTGACCCTGCTTAGAACCTAGAAATAATGTGCCAGAAAAAAAAAATTAAAAGTACATAGAGAAAGAACACTCCATTTTTCCAAGTTTGGATAAGACCATTATGCAAATGAGCCAGTCAGTGTCAGATTCATATTTTTGCATTGAACTCTGGAAGATTAAATTTATTAGATAGGACCCTCATTTAATTTCATGTTTTATTTTTAAAGTTTCTGCCTTCATTGTAATCATTAGTGTCTCTTTTTAAAAGAATATCTTTGAATTTAATAGTTTATAATGTATTAGGAGAGGTTGGTATTCTCATATACTGATATTTATAATCAGAGCATTGAAACTACCTTAAATAATTCACCCTTGAAGTGGAGCTATACTGAGGGGCTGACTTTTATCGATGTGTTAGTGATCTTCCCCAGGCTGATATAACTTACTTTTTTAGTCTTTTAACTAATACCATACAACTATTTAACACATCTGCCTATCACCTTTACTTCTGTTGACTTTAGATTTCACCTTCCAAAGTATTAAGAGTTTTGGTTTAAATAATATTTTTCCCCATAGTTAACCTCATAAAAGTTTTGACACTAGTTTATGTGAAACACTTCTGGAACACAATAGGACCTGAAATGGTACAGATGTAGTCTCAGGAAACTCAGTGCCCCTGACTTTCCGCCTCAGCAGGTACTGATTGAAGCCAAATCTGCCTGCCCCAGCCCAGCGGCCAACAGCCACATCTCCCAGGCTCCTCTCAGGAGGGTGGCTCAATAGCCTTTCTAAAACAAATTCCAGAAGTTTCTGCAGAACCTGGACATATTACGCATTATCTTACCTGATTTCAGCTCAAGAGAAACTGAGAATCTATATAATTGAGAATAAATGGCGTTTGTCTGTGCCTGTAGGGAGACCCTGTCCTTTGCCCACACCTGCAATGCTTGGATGCATGGCTGATAACTGCTTAGTGGAGGCTGTACTAGTATTGACACATCAGTAAAATGTTGAACCTGGGGACTTGAAACCAGTCTTACTCCACAGCCCACGCTCGGGACTTCATGCTGTTCAGTATCGCCTTTCTCCTCACTGCCAGTGGTTGGCTGTTGCCACACAGCAGGCCTAGAGCAGACCCAGTTGCACTTGACCTTCACTGATGGACAAGGGCCTTTAATGGAGGGCCTGTTGGCAGGCTGGGGGAGCTCAGCTGGGGCATGGCCCGCACAGACAGAGGGTGCTCTGTTGGACTCTGGGGTGCATTTTCAGTCTTTCCATTTGGGATTCCAGCGCCTCAGAGCTGACCTCAGACAGGCTGGTTCTGTGTCTGGGAACAGCCGGAGCGCCAGCTGCCCCGAACATGCCTGTCAGAGCTGGGAAGCATAGCTGTGGCGCCCCGAGGGGTGGGAGGGATGAGCAAAGATTGACAGATTGTCTTTGCCCTCCAGCTGGACGTCATTTGCCAAATACTGGAAACCAGTTGGAGGAAACATAATCTTCATCCCTGGGTTCTCCACTTGTACGCAAGTATTTCTCGTTCTTTTGTCATGGTGTGCAAAGAGCCAGAACAACTCTGATCGCTGCCTGCTTTCAAAGCCTTTTTGGAACTTACCAGTTGAAAGCAATTCTCACCAGTCCTGACACCATCTCTCTTAGTTCTCTGCTCAATGTTTAAAGTTATGCCCCTATTATTTCACGCATCCTCTTTCCTGGCATGTGGCTGATGGCGAGGGGGAGGGGCACATGAGTTAAGTACTACCAAGAAGGGGAATTGAAGTTAACATAATTAATTATGTGCCGACTCCCTGGTTAGATTCTAGGCTTTAGGCAGGTGGTCACCATCATATTTTTGAGGCTTTCTACAGGGGTAGCCGTTCACGATGTGTATGGATTCCTCTGTCTGTGGCACTCAGAGCTACTGCTTAGACAAATGGAGCTTCAGAGCTGAGCTTCTTGGCTGACATACTGCTTTGGTCCTTCCCCCAGCAACAGGCGGGCCAGTGCTGCTGAATCTGCAGTCTTCCACATCATGACCAGGATTTTGGAAGCTACTAACAGTTTGTTTTTACCTCTGCCTCCTGGTAAGTCTTGGCTCTTTTATCCAGTTACAATAGATTTGTTCTTTCTTCTTCACATGGTCCGTAGATGAAGGCACATTATGAGTTTAAGGATGAGACCTGCTGTGTCTGAGAAGCTGTGTGTCTGGTGTCACTGTGAGAGAAGGGCCTGAGGTTGGTCTCTGCTCGCCAGCTCTCCCCCAATTATTAAACTATACTGTAGTTTGTCAGTAACTTTAGGGAGCCCAGTATCCCCACTTTCTAGGATACTTTGAACCAGAGGAGCTGATTCAGGGAGATCTTTCTCTGATGTCTGTAAGCCTAGTTTATCTGAACAAGAAAGTTAACACAGAAGGAAGTGGGTCTGGCTGGGTGTCAAAATTGAACTGATTCTTATGTGCTTAGAACTGTATTTTACATTCCCATGGCTATTTTTTTTTTTAATAACTGGCAATTTTTACTTCTTAATCCCTTAGCCTTTTTCAACTATCCCCTTGACTCCCCTCCCATCTGGCAGCCATCGGTTTGCTCTCTGTATCTATGAGCTTGTTTCTGTTTTGTTTGTTTGCTTATTTTGTTTTATAGATTTCACATATAAGTGAAATCATTTGTCTTTCTCTGCCTGACTTATTTCACTTAGCATAATACCTTCTAGTACTATTCATGTTGTTGCAAATGGCAAAAATTCATTCTTTTTTATGGCCGAGTAATATTCCATTGTTTATAATGGACCACGTCTTCTTTATCTATTCCTGTCATCTTTTTTATCCATTCATCTGTTGATGGACACTTAGGCTGCTTCTATATCATGGCTATTGTAAATAATGCTGCAATGAACATGGGGGCACACATATCTTTTCAAATTAGTGTTTTTGGTTTCTTCAAATAAATGCCCAGAAGTGGAATTTCTGGGTCATATGTTAGATCTATTTTTAAATTTTTTGAGGAATCTCCATACTGATTTCCACAGCGACTACACAAATTTATAATTCCACCAACAGTGCACAAGGGTTTCCTTTTCGCCACATTCTTGCCAACCCTTGTTGTAATGTTGATTTATTGATCATATGTCAGCCAGTTTAATTTATTCATATATAGCTAGCCATTCACCCATCATTAATTAATTCCTTTATTCATTCATCTTAAGCCTACATGTATATAGTACCTATAGGACTTTGTTCCAAGTACTTTTACATAAATTAGCACATTTAATTTTCATACCAATCCTGAGTAATAGGAGCTTAAATTGAACCACATTAAATATTTGACCAACAGAAATGGCACTTTTGTATGGTTTCACTTAATATTATTCCCATTTAAAGATGGCAATGTTGAGACACAGCAAGTTTAAAAATAACTTGCCTAAAGTCACACAGCTATTTGGCAACAGAGCCAGTATTGAAATCCAGGCAATCTGGCTCCAAATTCTGGGCTTTTGATTACTGTTCTGTTGCTACCTTTTGAATTTTATAATCCAGTTGAATTAGTTGGTGCTCAAACTTTGGCTATTTATGGGCCCAGAAAATCCCTATAGCGTCTGAAATTCTCTGGATCTGTGACATATCTAATATGGTATGGAATCCTTTATGCTTCCTCTATGCATACACCTTATCTTACTAGGTCTGCATGTAGTGAGGGTACAAAGCAGGTTTCTTTTGAGTTTGTAGAAATCTGAAAGTGGCCATGTATGAGGAGAAGAGATGGCTTTAAATTATTCCAATGGAATATGAATTGTGAGGAGCCCTCTAGGAAGAGTGAAGGGATTTCATGAAAACTGTATGTGGCTTCCTGGCTTAAATTCTTGATTATTTATGATTAACATGAAAGACTTAGTAGAGGGATGAATTGACACTTTCACATTTGTTCACCCTGGGTGAACAAGCTCCTTTTGTAAATAAATGAACTTGACTTACTGGGGACAATATTATTCTTGGGAGATCGTAAAAATTCATTCACTTTCTGCAGAACAATGCATTCTTTCACGGGGATGGATAAGGGGGGAAACCAGGAAAATGTTATCCGTAGTGACTGAGAATTATTTTAAGTAGACTTAACAGCTTGTGTCCATGGGTTAAATAAGGAAGAGTAGTTTCTATCCTTTTTCTATCTTTAAAAAAATACATTTTTTATTGATTTCAGACAGGAAGGGAGCGGGAGAAACATCAATGATGGGAGAGAATCATTGATGGGCTGCCTCCTGCACGCCCCCTACTGGGGATCGAGCTCACAACCTGGGCATATGCCCAGATTGGAAATCGAACCATGACCTCCTGGTTAATAGGTCGATGCTCAGCCACTGAGCCACATCGGCCAGGCATATCCTTTTTCTCTTAAATGTTTGTTTCCCTCATGTGACATGGAAATGGAAGTGAAGTGACACTGAATCATGCGTGTGTACAGGCGTGTATAAGTACAGGTTGTTTTTTCATTTACATGTGTCAGTGTGCATGCTTTCCAGGCCCCCTAGAGTAGAGGAAACTGAGTTTCACGTGTCAGAAACATGTAACCCGAATTGGTTAAAGAAGAAAAAGAATGGGATCCACAAAAAAGGAAGTCATGGTTTAGAGCTGGAGCATTTGCAGTTTAAAGGGCACCTGTGTCCCCCTTGCCGGCCAGAGGAGGCCAGGACCCCTGGAGGATGAGGACAAGAGTTCGCTGGAAAAGTTCTTTTTTGGAACCAATGCCTACTTTTAGCTAGTTTTTCCTGTTGCCAGAGCTGACATGCAGAGAGGAGGCCAAGAATGGACTGTTGAACTTGGGCCTGTGCCCTAGGGACAGAGGATGAAGGGTCATCAGGGATATTTAGGACATGGACACAGGGCTGGAGAGGAATTTTAAGTCCAGAAAATCTATAGAACTTCTAAACTTTTATTCAGAAATAATTTCATAACTTTTTTTTTTAAATCTTGGGAAGACTGTCCAAACCCATTAGAAGAATCTTATGTTGTTAATTAGCTAGTAAAATTATGATTTTCTCTTTTGGATCCAGGGGAGCTAGTGGACTCATCCACTGCTAGCCAAGCAACATCTGCTTGTGGGCAGAGCCTGAATTTTATGTGACCCTCGATGTTGCCAGGACTTGGGACTTGAGTTCCTCACTGCTCATGATTCATACACTGAGAGAGAGAGAAAGAGAGAGAGAGAGAGAGAGAGAGAGAGAGAACTCCATGATTTGTCTGAATGCAAGCCCCTGCTCTTTGGGTATCATTTCTTTGTCATGTCAGCTCCCAGGACTAGGCTAGGATTCTTTGTCATTTGCTGCCCACTTCCCATCAGTTTCCAAGCGTCTCCCATCCTTGCCCTCATTACCTCCTGCCCAGGTTCATGCAATTGCCTCCCGACAGGTCTTCATACCCCTTGAAGCAAACTGTTACTCTACCTCCTTCTTGCCATTTTAATATCCCAAAAGTAAAGCTCAATCCTCTTTCCAGGCTGCTTAAAAACTTTCAGTGCCTCCCCCAAGCCTACTAAATAATAAATTCCTTGCTGCCATTCAGCATTCAACCCGTCACATTGACTCAGAGCACCCTGCACTTTTCTTTCATAGACCTGGTCACGTTAAAAAATAGATATTGATTTTTTTGGTAATTATTTGATTTTCTCTCTCCCCCTCAGACTGGAAGGTGGATGGGAGCAGTTGCCCCTGTTTTGCTCATTGGTGTTCGCCCAGCCCCTTGCGTGGTATACAGACGGGATTTGTCAAGTCAACCTTTCCACTCTCACCTCTTGTCATTCCTGTCCTCCACCTGGTTCCAGCTCAGCCGGATCCGTTAATGTTTTCTGAACATGCCCCATACTCTCTTACCTTTGGGCTCCTGTTCTTATTGTTCTGTTAACACAGCTCCCGATGATGGGGGCTGGATTATGTTACAGTAGAAGCCTGGGTTAATGCCCCACAGCCTGTGTGCAAATTTCAACTCTGCCACTTACTATTTATATATCCTGGGCAAGTCTCCCAGCTCCCATGAACCTCAGCTTCTCCATTTAAAGCTGTTCCCCTTCATGGGGCTGTGTGAGGACCAAGTAAGCGAGTGGATAGGTGGACGGCCTCAGCACACGTTTGGTATTAGCCACTGCTGTTATCCTATGGGCGCTCCTTAGACCAGCGCTGGTTCTCAGGGCAGCCCTGCGAGAAAGGTGGTGGCTGCTCCGTTGGAAGGACGCAGAAACAGAGGCTCGCAGGGGCTTAGCTGCCCCAGCTAGTAAGCAGGTGGCAGGACTCCAGCCTCAGGCTACTCGCGCAAACATGGCTTTTTCTGCTGTCTCCCCCCGTGTCCTCCTGCCTCATTCCCACCCCCAGGAATCACATTTACCCTTCACAGCTCCCCTCATCTGCCACTTTTCCAAGAGGGCTTGTCTGATTCTTTCCTGGTCTGATGTCTTCTCCCATGGCTGCTATTTTTATCATTTATTGTTAACAGGGCACTTAGCGCTCTAGGTTTCTACAAGTTTGAGGAGCCTTCCCCATGATACTCAGGCTTTGGAGAGCCTTCCTTTCTATTGGCTTCCTATAGATTTACTATCTGACCATATTGTTTTAATTCTTCTTTTAGAATAAATAATTTAGTCCAAGTAGACCCCAAAGGCATACCTGGAGACTGGGCATAAAAGCTGGCTCCTTCTGGGTCAGATTTGTTTCCTCTTTAGCAAAATGGTCCCTATCCATCAGCCTTTAGCTGGGCATGTGGAGTCTGAAGGTCTCCTGTTAACTGTTCTCTTTTGCCATCTTACCGTAGCATTGCCAACTGCTAAACTGTCAAACCCTTTCTCATCGAGCCGTCTTGCACACTTTTCCTCTTTTGCTTAGGGAGGGACACAGGTGAAGGTCATACAGACTTGTTGGGAACTTACATGCCCAGCACAGTGCTTAGTCTTGGTAATGCGTAGCCTTGTCTTCAAGCAGCATTTCGTGGACTCTGGGAGCCAAGCACTGAGCTAAGTGCTTTATGAACACCGTTGTGTTCCTTCTGCCTGAGGTGCTGGCTGACCGCTGTACCCTCCCGCGTCTCTCATCCTAGGTTTCCACACTCTGCACACGATCCTGGGCGTCCGCTGTCTCCCTTTGCATAACCTGCTGCATTACATCGATGGCGGGGTGCTGCTCCTCACAGAAACGGCTGTTACGAGGCTCATGCAAGGTAAGAGGCTCCGAGGCCTGCGCTTTCCTGTCTGAGCACCTCCAGGCCTGGCTTCCCGGTGGTGCCACCTGTGTGGCCAGGGCCCAGCAGGGCTCGGAAGGGCCCACGCTTACGGTATTGCTTTGCATGACATCTTGAAATTCTTAGTATTGAACAAGGGGCTCCTCATTTTTTTAATTTTCTTTTTGCATCGGTCACCATAAATTATGCAGCTGGCCCTTCTGAGTGCAGTCATTTCCTGGAACCATCCTTTGGGCTAATTTAAAGTGTCTTCACCCTTCAGGAGACCCCAAATGACTTCTCAGTTCACACACAGCTATTCGACTCCTTTACTGGACACGGGGGCACTTGAGGACAGGAGCCTCTGAAGGCGTGTTTCTTAAGAAGTCACGAAATGGCTTATTTTCAGCTGATTAACACGATCATTGCAAAGCCAGACTTGAAATGCAAGAAAAACCAATGAGAAATGCAGTGCTTATATGATTTTGAAGTTTAAATGTGGTCTGTAGTATAATCGCTCTCACCTAACTGATTCAGTTGTGGTTTTTATAGATGAGTTTTGTTAATATATGTTGAAGTATTTCCCATTCTTGAAGGTACCTCCTGTTTTCAGTTAGTAAAATTGTTTTCTGACTAGCAGCCTGCTCCAGAACCACGTCCCATGATATATAGAAACCGTTTCCTTTAAACAACCCTTTTGTTCAGACAGACACAATGCTTAATACAAGGTTGGGAGATGTGTTATCAGGACGAACCGCTGAAGTACTAGTAGCCTGATCAGATAGTCAAATGGAGATTTCTGGTTTGCCTGTCACTCTGACTTTCTTGTAGATCTGGACAACACAGAGAAAAATGAGAAACTGAAATTCAGCATCGTCGTGCGGCTTCCTCCGGTAATCCTGAATCCCATTTTATTTTCTCCCTGAGCCTTGGCATGAACCTCCTTCAAGTTCTTCTGGCAAAAGGAGCATTCCCTTGATTTGGGCTGAAGTCAGTTGAATTGTTTCACTTTTCAGCTCTTTCCAAGAAACCCCATCCGTCCCCACCCTCTGCCGCGGTCGGCTGGGCCTGCCAGGCCCTCGCACCTCTGGCTCGGCTGGCCTTGGCACAGCCTGCCTCACACACTGAGCCGTTTTCTTCTCTTAGGAAACCGCTCTAATATTTACAGCTGGGAGTCAGGGGAGGGAGAGGGGAAACATGTGCTTTTGGCTTCTAAACTGATAAGAAATTTAAATACAGGTGAGGTCAGAAGGTCCTGGAACTGAGTTTCCTCCTCCTGCAGTTTCCACCAGGGCTGGAAAACATTCCTGGGTGGAAGGAAGAACGAGAAACATGAGGGACCTGAAAGCGTTATGAAGACACTCCTTGTTTTCGTGGGGAATAGTAGCTCTTGGATTTAAAAATACTACGAAAATATGAAATTCCACAGCAAGGTCTTCAGAGCCTCGACTCTGAGAACTCTGACCCCGCGCGCCAGGGCCAGCCCTGCTGCTGTTTACATACCTGAGCCCTTGCATCTCTGGCACGATCCTCCCACGAAGGGGTGTCGTTGCCTTTCTGGACCGAATCGGCTTGCTTTGTAACACCCTCTCCCCCTTGTAGGCTGACTGAAGCAAAGGCGAGAAGAGAAAACAAGGCATGTTTTCCATGGCCGGATCTCTCAGGGGATTGTCTCTGAACATTTATTTTGGTCTTTAAATGAGATTTTTTTTTTTTTTTTTGCCTCATATTCTCAGGGAATTAAAATTTCCTGGGCAAGACATTGGCAGAGAATATGCCTATAACCTTTCGTTTCCTATCAAAACAGCGCTTGGAGTTGGCATGCAGGACCCCAGCTTTGAAGAGTAGCGGATGAACTCCATTTCAGAAAAAGAGTTTGGCAACATCAGTGTATAAACTGCTTTCTCAGGGTTGCATTTAAGGGAGTATTTACTCAAAATTCAGAAGCATACCTCCGAGGAAATGGCCTTTTTCCAAAGGTCGTTAAGCATATAGGGCCTTTTAGGCTAACTGGTGGCTTTGGAATAATATTTTTAAAATTATGAATAAATTTAAGGTACATTTACTTAATATAGTGTGAGCTATAGTCTCCTCTACATGTTTTTCCATCCGTTTATTTTTATAATTGACTTTATTTTCTTTAGAGTAGTTTAGGGTTCACAGCAAAATAGGGTGGAAGGCATAGAGCTTTCCCATCCTCCCCCCGCCCCCACACGAGAGTGGCCTCCCCCGCATCAACATCCCCACAAAGGACAGAATGTCCTTTTATTACAGTTACTGAACCTGCATCACAACCATCCGAAGTCCACAGTCAGCATTAGGGTTCACTCTTGGTGGTGTTCATTCTATGAATTTGGCCCTCATTACAGTGTCGTACTTGCACTGCCCTAAAAATCCTCCTTGACCTGTTTTTCAATTTGCATCATAGCTCATTGGTCAGAAGATCTGCCGACTTTGGGACCATCCTATGAGTTCTAACATTATTTCCCGGAACCATGTGAGGCAGTTGCTTCAGAACTATAAGAAGCAGGTGAGCCAGTGTGAGAACGCAGCGCCACTAAATGTTTCTTGGATCCTGTTTGCCCATGTCAGCTTACCTATATGGACTGCAATTGTAGTTATTACCACTTTTTTTTTAAGTCTGTGCTGGTTTTGGATAATCAACTAACACCAGAAGTGGTTTCCTTTTTAGCCTCAGAGTTCTATGACCAACAAGTCGTCATTCAGTATGGAATTTCTGCCTCTGAACTACTTCATTGAAACACTGATAGAGATAGAGTCCTCCAATCAAGGTAATTCACTCCTCTGGCCTCAGAGTTTTCCCCTGGCACATCAGTCAGTCCCTATTTACTCCCTTGTACCTTTTCCTTTCCAAATTAATAAGTAGGTCCTTACTGCAATTGGTCTTAACTAGCAATACACAACTTACCTGGAGCAAATTACCAAAAGGAATGATCACCTCTGAAATTTTTAAAAAAATGTATTTTATAGAGAAGAAGGGAGAGGGAATAGAGAGTTAGAAATATCAATCAGCTGCCTCCTGCATCCCCCCTACTGGGCTGTGCCTGCAACCAAGGTACATGCCCTTGACGGGAATCGAACCTGGGACCCTTCAGTCCGCAGGCTGACACTCTATCCACTGAGCCAAACCGGTTAGGGCACCTCTGAATTTTTAAAAGGGTTTAAGATGTTAAAAACCCATTTGGTTGATGCACATGGCCTTTCCTGGTTCTGAGGTTTAGTAAGTTTTAACAGCCCATTCTCAGAACAATGTATTTT
>NW_006299390.1:4432315-4444033 GCF_000327345.1 Myotis davidii | reverse complement strand
GGGGGCACGGCCGGAGGGCTCCCAGTATGTGAGAGGGGGCAGGCTGGGCTGAGGGACACTCCCCCTCACCCCCACCCAATGCACGAATTTCGTGCACCGGGCCCCTAGTATAAAATAATGATGATTCAAAGAGCTGTGGGCACAGCATTATAAATGCCACACAGTTTCATAGTAACTCTTTTCTCTTTCTCTCTCTTTCCAGGCCTGGATGCTTTCACAGGACATGACAACGTGGATGCAAAATTTGTGGAGGAAGCAGCTCTGAAACACACCACAATGCTTTTAGGCTTATAAAAAAGAAAATATAATTGTGTCAGCTCCCAAGTTTTACTCTTGCTCGTTAGCTCTACTTCTACTGAGAATTCTCTAGCAATATTTCAAACTGGGTACCAAAATCAGAATGCATTGCTGAGCCACTGAACGTCAGTTTGGTACTCGTTCAGACTGAAGTCACCTGCTGTCCCTCATCCCAGTTTTGGACAGCCGATGACAGCCACGTGTGGAGACATGACAGCCAGCCCCGGAGGCAGGCAGCGGCATAAAGGATGCTCTTCCTCGTGGCCACATAGGCCAAAAGCTGGTTTCTGTCGCACTCGGAAATAATCTATGCTTTAAAAATGTAGGGACTAGTGTGTAGAAAAACAAACACTAGTAAGTGTCATTGAAAATAACGTTTGACAAGTGGAAAAATTAAATGTGTGTGTAAAGAGGATAGCTTTTAAAAAACTGAATTTGGACTAAGTCAAATCTGCTATTTCCAGTATAGAAAAATTTGTAACATACAGCAATTTGTACATACTGTCTATTCAGAGTAAGATTTTACTTTTTGTTATGGTTCAGATGGAACTGTATTTAATGTGTTTAAGCTTTTTTATATTTATAAAAGTTTGATTGAGAAATAACTTATCATTAAAAAACGAAACCAAAAAAACACTGTAAGTTTTGGCCTGACTCTTTTGTCATTTCTACAAAGACTTTTTTTTTAAAAAAAAAATATATATTTTATTGATTTTTTACAGAGAGGAAGGGAGAGGGATAGAGAGTTAGAAACATCTATCAGCTGCCTCCTGCACACCCCCTACTGGGGATGTGCCCGCAACCCAGGTACATGCCCTTGACTGGAATCGAACCTGAGACTCTTCAGTCCACAGGCTGACGCTCTCTAGCCACTGAGTCAAACTGGTCAGGGCTTTTTCTTTTTTCTTTTTTTCCCAAGACTTTATAGTCCAGCCAGGAATCATGAGTCTATGAACATGTTCCCCTAAAGTCCCCCATGATATCTAACTAGTTCTCCCACTTCCCCCTACAACCACCCCCCTGCCCCCGCCTGCCCCCCAGTCTACAGTGACTTAATTCTGACCCATGTATACAGATGCTGCCTGGGGTCAGCCCATGACCCTTTGCTAATTTCTTTTCACATTATTTCCCTCAGTGAACCTGTGAAATTTTAATCATCATAAATATCACTAGCTGGTATAATAATTCAAGTTCTTTTCTAAAATGATCATTGTATTTTAAAAATTGTCCTCTCCTACAGAATTCCCCTTTTGGGTTAAATACTTCATGGTCACTGAGGCTCAAAATCTTGGAGCCATATGAGCAAGGCAGGGCTGATCTTTTTCTCTCTGTAAGGTCATTATTTTTCATTCCTTACCCTTTTCACACCTGGCTTGTGCCTGTCACTTTCTAAGGTCTAATTCAACTGACTTATATTTGAGATAAACACTAGCTCGATCCTGTCCTACTCCTTCAATAACTTGCCATTCATTATAGGTTACAATTCAAACTCACATTTGAAATCACAGGATAAAATGCAAACCCCCCCTAATCCCACTGATACAGTTCCCCAATATGAACATTCTGTTCCAGCCAGGCCCGTTCACTGGGCCTGGAGCACAACTTTTGTCTTTTTACTTCAAAGCCTTGCTCAGGCTATTTCCCCCACCTGGGATTCCCTCTTCACCTATTAAAATCTCTGTGAGAAGTTCCCTCTGTGACCTCCGGTCACTCCAGCACACAGTGCCACCTTTCCCCTCTCAAGCGGTAACACACATTATAATATTTAAGTGTCCGTTCCTTTGCGATTTAATCCCCCCCCCCATTCCTATGTTGTTAAGCTTCCAATGTGTATTTTTTGAATCCCTGATGCAATTGCTAATTCCTACAACACAGGACCTGTGTTTATGCATTTCTTTGTGTGAAACACATGATTTATATGGTTACTTATGGGTACTCCCAAGGAATTGCCTTTCAATAACTTCACAAAACAATTGGGTTAGATTCAGGACTCGGAGACTGAGAACGACATTAAATTTTCCTTCAATCTGGCAGGAACAAATTTTGTTTGATTTAGCTAAATAAAGGAATGTGGTATTTCTCACGCCCAGAGTTGTGAACTAAAATTCATAACTGATATCAATATGAAATGAAGATAGTCTAAGCATATTAACAAATATAAAATCACAGGTTTGAAATCTTGTGTATATTCATACATAAGAACATATAAAAACAGAATTAGGAATATACTTGGATGAAATGCAATAAAATGAGAGTAATAAAATCAGGGGAGCTGGCCTCATTTTCAACTCTTTCACATGCCAAGTTATAAGTATTTCCATTGAAAATTTCGAAAAATCTGGTATCAAAACTTAAAATAATCATGAGTTTCTTTGCATCCAACATTTTGATAAATCTAAATATAAGAAAGATAAGTTAGGGCATAATTATTTTTGCAGCAAAAGGATTATTTACTTGTAAAAAGAATCACCATAACATTATTTTGAAAATGACAAGCTTCCCTCCTGCTTTTTACTTGATTTAGATTTAACAACATTAACTTTAAATGCAACCATTTACTTAACAAAGTCAGTGAGGTCTCTGAGATACTTGATCATTCTATCTTTTTCTTTAAAGTCAGTATATCGAACAGTATTTCCTTCTTGTCTTTAATAAATAAGGACCACTCAGCTAATTTCTGTGCTTCACTGAAAATTATTTTTATTGAATTTTTATAGCACCTGGCCTCCTTTGTATATCTGAAAGGTTTCAATATATAGAGTGAAAAAGAAAGAAATGAACAATGCAAATATATGCTTTGACATAATTGTAGAACAATTCTATGTCCTACTCAACATCATATAAAATATAGTAGTTGATGAGTATAAAAGGAAACTATGTTATTTCTGTTGTTGGTTAATTGTGGCTGTTGTATTTGCCTGTAGTCTCCTGCTATTATGCTGACATTTTCCAGCTGTGGATATGACGAAGCTTGGCCCAAGTGTCTCCTTGAGGAGCCTGAACTGGTTTACACATTCAGATTTCAATTGGCTTTATAACAGGCTTCTTGATGTGCCTCATATTGGACCCTGGTTCACTGGGCTTAAAAGGAGCCAAAGCACCATATGGTTTCGGCAAGGGAAGAGTGGCTTCTGCATCTGGGATGTAGGCAGTCGGACGCAGCTCTGCAGTTGTGAGAACACCGTTGGGCAGCTGGCGTTGTGCGTCCAAGAATTGCTGCAAAGAATGAAATTTCCTTTTCAGTTTTCTGCAAACTCTGGTGAAGCCACTTCACCCCAGGGCTTATCAGACACAGCTGGGTCTGAGTTGTAGGCAGTGCTGGTTGACATTCCCCCAAGGAGGGTATGAGGGTGAAGTCACCACACACACACACACACACACTCACATACTCATGCACATGTTGCACCTTGCTGGAATGACCCATGTTGCTCAAGCATCACACTGTTTGGGGGGCTTACGGTTTATCATAAACTGGTTGGTGGGTTCTAACTTTCCGTGTGTTCCAACCTCAGTATCTTTGATCAAATACTAAGTATTTCCATGGTTTTGTTGTTGACAGAGGCAGGACAATCTATTCCCTTTGGTAAGTCATTGGTGAACACATGTTAGAAAGGAAGAGATAAGGCGTCAGGTAGAACCGGAGGGGAGATGTGGTTAGTAGCTTGCCCTGACCCTCAAGGTCCTCAAGTTTCTGCCTGTGCTCCTGGAAAACAGACGACTCTCTTACAGCAAGAAAAAGAATTCGAAATAGCGGAGACAGGTAAATGATGCTGGGACAAGCTCGGTAAAACCTGAAGGTGTAGTAAATATAGTTCCAGGCAGTGTGGGAATTACAAATCAGACCCTGTTTTCAGATATTTTTAACTTCTGTTTGGAATGTGCCTTTTCCTTGGGTTAGTTAGTGAACAATCATCTTTTTGAAGAACCTACTTGACAGCCTGAGAGTGAGTTGTAGGCCCTCGAGACACAGTCTCCTTAGAAAGAGACGCCTAATTCCATTCTACAAATACTGAAAGGCAGGAGAACTGGGTGCCCGATGTGAAGGCGGAACCGGTGATGGACCTCGACTTAGGCCAGTGGCAGGAGGAAAAAAGGGTTGGCGTTGAGGCCAAGGGCGAACACCAAGTGCAGAGTCTGCGAAGGCGTTCTGGAGGCCTCACAACAGGCTGTGATGGCCGCAGCAGGTGGACATGGAAGAGTAAGGTGTGGTTTGAGCAGGGGTGCAAGGACAGAGATAGGAGACCTATGGATACTAGTAAAACCAAAGCCAGCCTCGCCTGGTCATTGCCGTGTCATGGGAGTCCATGGTGTTCAGCCACACCAGCCACGATGTAAGATGGTGGAGTGGAACTTGGTGTTTGCCAGATATTCTCCAGAGAATATTATAGTGCTTTGAGCTATTGTACTTTGATTTGTCTACATAGTATCTTTTTTTGTTGTTAATCCTCACTTGAGGATATTTTTCCATTGATTTTTCAAAGTGGAAGGGAAGGTAAAGACACAGAGAGAGAAATATCAATGTGAGAGAGAGACACATCGATTGGTTGCTTCCTCCGTGTGCCCCAACCGGGGCAAGAGATCAAGCCTGCAACTGAGGTACATGCCTTTGACCAGAATCAAACCCGTGACCTCAGTCTGTGGACTGAAACTCTAACCACTGAGCAACCTAGGGCTCTACATAATAATTAAAAAAAAAACACCCCAAATTTCTCGATTGTTTGAACTGTGTATGGTAGAGTGGGGAATTTTTCATCTATTTTGGGAAGATTGAAATCCTTGAAAACATCCCTTCCCGGCCACTTGACTGGTACAAATGCAATATAAAAGCCTAAATGTACCTGAGACTTTTCAGCGATGGCCAAGGCGTACATTTCTTCATCTCGAAGTACTTTCAGCCATTCTCTCTCAATCTCTTTGTTGAGGGGCAGACCCTTTTTCATCCTGGAATTGCAGGAGAAGATGAAGTGTTCTTTCTCCTTGACTTCCTTCTGGAGTTCAATGGTCAGAGCTTGTTTCATGGACAGCTCAGCAACAACAGCCATCAGTTTTTCAGTCGCATTTTTGATCTTTTTCTGGTAGCCGTTCATCTGGAATTAAAGAACCCAAGGCTTAGCTTATGCATATGTTCCATGAAGAATTTAAGAAAATGGCAGGCTGCTGGCTGTCTATAATGTGGGAGACAAATAAGAATTGGATGAGACCTCAGGCACCCTAGCTGTGTAAATAATGACAAGGAGGGGAAAAGAAAGACATGTGCTCATCAAGTTACTAGTTGTCCAGGTGGGTAGTAGTGAGGGGAATAGTGAAGTCTCTGTATTTTTAAGAGGTGATGAGGAGTGGGAAATAGAGTGCTCTTTATGTCTAAATTCTGGCTTACTTAGGCCACATTATTAATTTGTCACTGATCCAGTGTGGGGGGCGGGAATCTGGTAGAACAAAAACTATATTTAAAAGTTATTCTTTACTTATATAAGGTGATCAGCAGAGGCTCTGCATCTGAAATAATTTTTAATGGAAACGATCACACCTCAACATGTTTGTATTATTGATCATAATTTCTGGGGTGCATAATTATTAAGTCATAAGCAAGCATGTGCCGAACTGGGGAAAATCTGGCCACTAATTTGAAGTGAAATGTTCTGGTTGTATGTGTGTCTTGACCATTTCGCATCAGCTATTTATCATCGAAGAATTAAAGGACAGGACTTAGTGGAATAATTAATTTTAAAAGACAGGAAAGAAGTAAAGTTGGAACTGGTGGTTCCTCTAAGCTTTCTGGCCCATAGCACCACCTTTCAGGGTGGCCGTAGCCATGGCGGGGCACTGAGTGGCGATTCCCCCACCTGCCAACACTGCCATATCACCTTGCTGTATTTTTAATTTGTAACCTGTTTCACTACCACCATTGTATTATACACTGAGTGGCCAGATTATTATGACCACCTGGCGTTTGTAGGCAAATTAGCCTTACACTGCATCGTATGGGATATGGAAGCCGAAGGCCTGTTCGAACACCTTTGCTGTCTGCAGTTACCAAGATAAAAAGTCTCCAATTCGCACAGGAACACAAGGATTGGACAGTCGAGCATTGAAAAAAAGTCATGTGATCCGATGAATCACCTTTCCAGTTGCATCATGCAGATGACAGAGTGAGAATTTGGTGGAAACAGCATGAAAGCATGCACCCCACATGCATGAGTACAAACCTTCAAGCTGATGGGGGCAGTGCTATGGTTTGGGGCATGTTTTCCTGGCATGATTTGGACCCTTTAATTCGTGTGCAACAATCATCCAATCTCACAGAACTGGACAGTGCTATTCATCAGGCAGGTGTCAGATCCCTCCCTTCACCTTTCAACATCTCGTGGAGTCAATGCCAAGAGGAATCGCCATGGTATTGAAGGCAAAAGGTGGCCCAACGAAGTACTGATGGGGTGGTCATAATAATCTGGCCACTCAGTATATATATATCTCCCATTTTCAAAGGCTATTAAATCACATTGTTTACCCATATCTTCAGAAAAAAATCACTTCTACTGTCGTGGTAAACAACCTGCTTCCCTATTTATAATGGTCTGGCCCTCTAGCAACTTCAACGCGAAATTATAGCTAATTTGCCTACAAACATCAGGTGGTCATAATAATCTGGCCACTCAGTGTATGTGTATGCATTAGCTATTTGGTTACAGTCAGTCATCCCACAAGAAGGCACTCTTCATGAGGACAAGGCCAACTTGTTTTATTCATCATATTCCCCACTATCCAGGATGTGTTCGGAACATAGGAGGCACCAAGCAAAATTATAATAGAATGTTTGTTAAATGAAGGATGAGTAAATTCTTAGTCTATTTAAATCCTTCAGGCTTTTGAACCAGGGTACTTTGAGACATGAATATGAACTTCCAAAAAACTACACCTGAACTTGAAAGACTTTCCTTCTTCTAATAAAGCACACACTGGTCTATCTGTACATTTGCTTAGAAGAATGTTGCTGCCAGTGATGTACCTGCCTCTGAAAATGTAATGACTGGTTATTATGTACACGTTTTGTCTTCTTAAGGTAATATAAATTTGTAAACTCTTCTACACTGCAGTAATTTTGAGGGAGCACACATTGAATCAAAGATGGCCATTTAAAGGTTCAGGGGTGAGTCATTATCTCTATCCAGTTTCATTAATTAGTCAGTCCCTACACACTTGTGTGTTGTGTGTATGTGTAACAGGCAACCTCCTTCTTCTCTATAAAAAAAAAATAAAGGATGATGTTATATCCTGGGTTGGTCTGAGTTTTTGCTGAGATTTTCCATTCATTTGGGAAACTTGGAAGATGAGCCATAAGCTACCTAGGGAAGATGAGAGGCTTGGGGTGACACACATTCTTGTTGGGCACCCACAAAAAGCTAGGCTACTTCTGCTGACTATGTAATGCCTGCAATGACTTTAGCTGATATCATACCCATTTCATGAATCAGGAAACTCAGTTATAAGGTCATTTATGTATCTTTCTCAAGGTCATTTGCTAGTATCTGAGATCTGAACATATTTCTACCTTCAAGTTATGGTTACTATGAGGACATTATAATTTTAAATGGAAAAAAAATCCAGATAGAGAACGTGGAAGGTGGGGAAGGAAAGGGTCGATAAACCACTGGGCCAGAACTCAGTTATTCTGGGACCTTCCCGACACTTTCAGCATTTCTCTAGGATTATTGTTGATTTTAGGAGACACTGCCATCAGCTTTGACAAGCCAGCTCTCAGTAAACACTGACTTTCTCCAAAGACAGGGAAATTCATTTTGCAAAAGGAAGGAAGGCAACATTTAAAGAAACATCAGACATGCTAATTCAGGCAAGGTTTAGGAGCCTTAACATTCTTTTTTCTTTCTTTTTTTATTTCAGAGAGGAAGGGAGAAGGGGGAGAGAGAGAAACATCAATGAGAGAATCATTGATCGGCTGCCTCCTGCATGCCCCTTGCTGGGGATTGAGCCCGCAACTTGGGCATATGCCCTTGGCCAGAATTGAACCCGGGACCCTTCAGTCCCTAAGCCAAGGCTCTATTCAGTGAGCAAAACAGGCTAGGGCTTAACATCCTTATTTTATGAGGTGAAGTTGTGAATTGCATGAGCTGCAGGCTAGGGCTTAACATCCTTATTTTATGAGGTGAAGTTGTGAATTGCATGAGCTGCAGTGACCATCCACCTATGCAAGTCATCAGAACGCAGTGTGAAAGCCAGATAAATGGCAAGGAGGCTTGAAATTTACAATAATTTCCGCGTTAGTCGGTGGGCCAGGAATGTGTTTAGAACAGGCCGACTGTTTACTTTTTAAATAAATGTTGTTCTAGAGTTTAGTGCACCCGAGGCATTTGGGGAAACTAAAAAGAATGAGGAAGAGTCATTGCCCTGTGGAGCCCACAGTCAGGTGTGGATGTTACCGTGATCTATTTTCCCATCTGTCTCCCCAAACTCGACACTGTGAATGGTGTGCCCCTTCCTCTCTGTTCCTGCCCCCATGCCTAGCATGAGGGGAGCTCGTAGTACCTCGGCACTGCTGGCTAACTGAAGTCCCTGTGCAGCCACAGTGGGATGCGCCAAGGGGCCATGGAGGGGCTGCCCTGCAAGGCCCCTCTGAGTCACCATCACCAACCCCCCTCCTGCTGTCTGCTCCTTTCCAGGTACCTTCTAACAGTCCCAGTCTGACCCTATAGCTCTGAATCTCAGTCCTGTTACAGTGTTTTAAGTTTATGAAATCAGGAAGCTCGGTGTCACTGGCCTCTCCGCACTAGTGGGGCCCAGTGGTGACTCCACCCCAGGGTGTGATGGGCCCATGCTTGTGTGACTGTTGTCTTCAATGGTCCCCTTCCATTTCTGGGTTCTGGCTGAGTTCCCATGCAGCCAGACTGTTGTTTAAGCGAAGCCTTCCATTCACAAGGAACGCAAAAGGATTTAACTTGGCACATGGAATATTAAAGACAATAATTGTCATATTTGAGTAGGTGCCCAGTTAAGTGAAACTTGTATACTGCCATTTAAAAGCTTAGGTTTTCCCACTTTAAAGTGAATTCATTCAAGGAACAAGACGGGAACTTACTTTGAACTATTATCTAAGCATCCGCTCTACATTTTAAATTCTACATCCATTCTGCTTCTCTGCCATAAAGCCTAATCGCTCCAGCGCTCTGCTCAGTAAGCAAAGCATTCGGTGGGAAATGAACCGTCATAAAGCAGCCGGGGCCGAAGGGAAAAGGCAGGGTTCGGACAGACCTTCTTGGCCAAGAGCAGCGTGTCCTCCTTGCTGTCCTCCGTTTTGCTGCAGATCCTGTCTGTGAGCCGGGAGACCTGTTCATAGATGAAATCCTTTTCCAGCAACTGCTCCTCCTTCTTGGCCAGCTGTAGTTCCAGCTGCGGTCAAAAACAATTGCAATAGGAAGGGGGAAAAGGTCATACAAGTACCCCCCCCCCTTAAACGAAGACACATTGTTTTTGTAGTTGCTAAGATACCTCTAGAGAGTCTTTAGAGCTGGGCTAGTCATGACTTCCCCTGCCACCCCTCCCCTCCTGCAGATAGCTCTGGAAATTCTTCCTCCACATGGCAGAGAATGGCCCTCTCACCTCAATCTACCTTCCGTTGCCCCTCCTCTGATATGCTCCCATCAGCAAGGCACGTTAATCCCTTCAAGATGCTAAAAAGTTATTTTTTTTGGTGGGGGGAGGAGAGTGGGGGGCTATGATACAAAGGTGGGCATCTTGAAACCACTCAAATTTTATTTCTTTTGGCAATGTTTAAGTCAAGCTTAGGTTTTGTTACTAGATTACAATGAAGGTCTACTATATTAGTGGCTAGAATAATGAAGGATAAATCTATCCCTATAACCTGAAACACTAGTACAGATATATATGTGACACTGACCAACAAGGGGCAAATTGATGCTATTTTAAGAAATAATATTTGGGGATCCAAGATGACGGTAGAGTAGGTGGAAGGTACACTCACTTTCTCCCAGGACCAAATTGGAATTACAAACTAAATTATGGAGCGAATAACCAACTGAAGACGAGCAGAAGACAAGTCTCATAACCAAGGATTCCCAGAGAAAGCCACATTGAGGCTGATAGGAAGGGCGGAGACATGAAAAGGGCTGGCCCCACTTCCATGGGCAGCAGCTGAGATTCTGGAGGCTTATCTCAGCTGTGGGGGTTCCCCTGAGAAGTGTGGGGTCTCAACCCCACACCAGGCTCCCCAGCCCAGAGCACAGAGCCGGGAAGAGGCACTCACATAACATCTGGCTGTGAAAATCAGCAGGGATTCTGACCACTAGGGAGAGACAGGAGTCTCCTAGAAATCCTCGAACTCCCTTAAAGGGCCAATACACAAAATCTCGTTCATAGCCACTCACCCTGGGCTCCAGTGGAGGGAAGGCAGAATGGACTAGAGTCGTGTGAAGAGAAACTGGAGTTTGTAGCTCTGGGGAGAGAGGTTAAGGGACAACCCTCAGGGCCCCTGAGCTGAGTCTCCCACACTGTAGAGGCCATCTTTCTTGGGTGGAGCACTCCCCTCCTCATGCCATCAGCCTGGTGGAATGCAACAGCCCCACTCTCTGGTCTCCCTCCTGCATTAGCCTAATCCCCAAACCAGATAAAGACACTACAAAGAAAGAAAATTACAGGCCAATATCCCTGATGAACATAGATGCTAAAATCCTCAACGAAATAGTTGTGCAATAGATTCAGCAAGACATTAAAAAGATCATACACCATGATCAAGTGGGATTTATTCTGGGGTTGGTACATTACTGCAAATCTATAAACGTGATACACCACATAAACAAAATGAGGAATTAAAACACACACACATAGTTATATAATAAATGGAGAAAAAGCATTTGATAAAATCCAGGACCCATTTATGATAAAAAAACTCTCAGCAAAGTGGAAATAGAGGAAACATACCCATCAGCTGCCTCCTGTATGTCCCCTACTGGGGAACGAGCCTGCAACCTTGGGAATGTGTCCTAACTGGAATTGAACCGGTGACCTCTTTGTTCATGGGTCAGTGCTCAACCACTGAGCAACACTGGCCAGGCCATATATAATTTTATTAGCCAATGTCACCACAATAAATTCAATAAATAAAAAAATAAGAAATAAGAAAGAAAGAATAGTTACCGAATCTAATTTTTTGATCATTTCTTCTGTAGTCATATCTTTCCCTGGGAGGGAGCGGATTCTGTTCTCACCCTCAGGATTTATGAACTGTTTCTCCAGGTCTTTTATTCTGTCTGTACACTGTGAAAACTATTAAAAAAAGAAACATTAATTTTAAAACTAACTCTCCTGCTTGTAAATCTTAAAATCACACAGCCAAGGGTTTTTAGCATCTTTGAGTGGGACTGACACAGACAAAAGTGGAAGACAATTCTT
>NW_006299390.1:4426631-4431378 GCF_000327345.1 Myotis davidii | reverse complement strand
GGAACTTGAGGTTAAGCAATGCTTCTGATCACTTTGGTGCCATGAGCAGGATGTCGGTAATTGACTCTACAAAGAAGGCAGTGACTTCTGAGTCATCAAAGAAAAAGCTGATTTTACAGCCAGTCCTTTGTTACTTCCCATTTCATGTTACACTCATGGGAAGTTGTGTGGTTGCAGAGCTCAGACTATACAGACTTGACATCTTTATTGAAAGTTGTTACAGAGGCAAGCTGGACACCATACAGGGTATGGAACACAGTAAACCCCAGTTTAAAACCCTTTGCTGGCAATAGCTTAATGGCTTTCCACAGGAGAGTGAAGTTCTTCATTACTAGGTCAGTACAATGTACAGTCTATGAGAAACAGACTGAACTATTTAAGTACTTTTTGCTAAATACCCAATATAACGACTTATATATCAACTCTATTTGTTGAATTAATGAGACCTTGGAGGTAGATGAAGAAACATGGCCGCTCCCAAGTAGAAGTGGCAGCCACACTGAGCTTTTGTTTTATAGGGAGATGTGGAGCATGGTGAAAACCAAGAGTCAGCATTTTTAGCTTTTCTACTGAAAACCTGCATAATTTCAGGGAAACCGTTTATCTTCTCTAAGCCAGTCTCTTCAACTGTCAAATTGGAAGATAAGGCTTAATCTAATGGTGTTGACCTAGTAAATGAGATAATATATTTAAGGAACTTTATGTGTCCAAGATGATATAGAGAGAGTTTAAAATTTTTAATTTATGCTCCTGACAAAAAATAATTTTAAAGGGCGACATAAATAATTTGATTTTTTCTTTTTCTTCCCCTCTCTCCACACTTCTTAATTGCCATCAATATGGAATTTTAAAGTTTACACCCATATGTAAATAAGCATTTGCTCAGCACAACATTTCCTTCTCTTAAGTAGGAAATTAAATAGGAAGCAAAAATATGGTGCTTATCCAGCGGTGCCTTGATTGGTCTTATTTCCCCATGGGCCATTGAGGAAAAACTGTTTTCTTTTTCTATATAAAATGGTGTTCTTGTACCTTACAGTTCATGTGATTTCCAAGTTCCCTAAAAAGGACCTCTGATTGCAAACATCCAGGAATATATGACTCATGATTATTCTTGGATTAAACTGTCGAATGATTAAAAACTATTTCAAACAGCTGAAAAAATGCAAACCTTAAGAGAATTCCAAAAATGGGAAGACTCTGAAAAACAACAACACAGCAGCTTTATCAAATAACAGGCTATGGCAGGGATCCGGCACTGTCAGGCAGGGTACAAAATGGCTTGCCTGAAGCTCAAACTTCCACACACAGTCCTTCAAAGGGCCCAGGTAGTCAGTGGTGAGTAAACAACTAAATAATTAAGTGACATGCGGAGACTAATGGGAAACTTTCTATTCAACTGTTCTTAAGCTTGTTAGAACCAACTCTGGTAGAACAGGTAGCTGATAGAACACAAATCCACATGTCTCAATTCATCCACAGTCAGAATGGTGAAGTCTCCCATTAGGCAGGGCATACTATCACTCAATGCATAATATTCCCTTTCGGGTAATCTGAATTCATAGTTCACACTGGATAAGTGCTTTCATATAATGAAATGCCAAGTATATATGTTTTAAGAACAACTCATTTTAGTCATTGAATAGAATTGTTGATTTGCAATGAACAGAGTTAAAATGCTTACATAATGGAGAGTGAATTTTTCTGTTGTGGGCATTATTGAATTTAGTTCCTTTGTTCTGCTGGGCATCTTGACAGTTTAGTATGGGCAGAGGTGGCCCTGAAACTGTATTTGGGGAAAGAGCTAGAGAGAGCCAAGTGATTCTGTAAAATGGAGTGAGGCAAGTACGAAGTGCCTGGGGGACCACCTGGATGGAGAGGCTGTGCAGGGCAGATGGGGGATGAAAGATGGAAAGACAAGCGAGTGAAATGGAGCTAGAGTAGGGTGCTACATGGGGTAATGCAGGCGGGGACCGCTCCCAGGGATAGAGTGGTCCTACGGAGCTCGGAAGGGCATGGCTACCTGATACGTAACTTGAAATTCTTTGCATTTCTGTACCGTGCCCTCTCACACTGTTGCCCCAAATCTTCAAGAAAGTCAGTTCACAGACAAAGGCCTTGCATGAATGGTCCTTAGTGTAGATGCAGGCTGCAGATGCTGGCCGAGTCTGTGCTGGACGGTGCAGAGGTGGACCAGGCACTGTGTGATGAGGGGATCTGTGAATCCCCTTGATGTGATTTAATTAAAAAGCAGGACCCCAAACTGGGTTTACACCACAAGCTGGTAAAAACCTTTCACTGGTAAAGTAAAAGACTAGAAGGATCTCTTCCAGAGTTTTGATCATTTTAATAGTGGTTATATATCTTGGGGATACGATTTTATTTTCTCCTTTAAAAACTTGGTATTTTTTAAAAACTTGATTAATGTGTCTTAATTTTATAAAAAGAAAAAAGTCTGAAAGCCACCTGACATTTTGGAAAAGTTGTTATAGTTTAAAATTTGTTCCTACACTGAGTCGATGGAAAAAAGTTCAAGCCACAGTTTTCTTTAGTTTAATTGTTTCTTATATTTTCATAAAAAATTACGATTATTACATGTGAAGAAAGCAGCTTTCTTTCCTCTCTTTCTATTGCTACTTCATGTTTAATTTTGTGGGCTTTATTACGCTTTTTAAAAGGCCATGTCAGAGGCCAGGTTATTAAATTACAGGGACACTACAGGGGTTCACAAGGAGCCGAATTAAATGTGATGGCCAATTAATAACGAACAACAATCTCAGCTCCCGAGGGCAAGAGTACTAAAAACCAGAGAGCTCGGTCTTTCCAGCAAGCATCAAAAACATCATTATGCGGGTGGAAGTGAAATTACGTAAGTTTGAGCTGTGAGAAAGCTGGGCTAGAGTTGAGATTTGGGCGGGTGTGTATTCCCAGAAAGGCAGAAAATGCTTCATGGGGAAAAGACCTCTGGAGCGTGGCCCTGCAGCAGTGTTCCACATAACTCCTGGGTTCTCACAGATTCCAGGAGTAGCATGGTCGGTTTACATGTAAGAACATACAACCCATAGACCAATAATGGAGGGGGAAAGGCAGATGGTCCCCGGCAGTGTCTCATGAGCTCGTGCCCACCTGAATCTGGAGCACGGCGACGTCGGCATCCAGGGCCTTCTTGACTGGCACCAGTTTCTGGGTCACGTAAATCTGTCTTTGCTTCTCAGCAATCTTCAGTTTCAGGAATCGGATTTTTTCATCCAAGACATGTATTTCAATTTCTGCATTGAGTTTCATCTTCTCTTGGATATTTATTTTTTCATAGAAGATGCACACTTCTTCTTCCCGCTCTATCAGCTGAACGCCACTATGGTCAAATGGAGGGGCAGAGGTTAAGAGGGTGTTGAGGCCACAGTTTTACTAGCTATTGTGCTTTCCTCTGGATCTGGGTGTGCAGAATGCACAGCAGCATTGCGTAATTCTAGAAGACAAACGATATTTACCAGTGGCTTTCTAGGTAAACTCTACATTTGGAATTTTGGGAGATTGGAAAGGGATGGTTGGTGAGCCTCTTGACTTTGAGCTGACCATGCGGTTGGCTGGCACAGAACCCCTGCAAGTCCCCAAGGTTTCCTGGGGTGGGAAAGAATGCCGTTCCCCATGCACGAACAAAGTGACCCCACAGTCTGATTTTCTGCAGATCCTTTCCTTGGACCAGGCTTGCCAACCAAGTTCTGGCCAGATGCGCTCGGGCAGAGGGCCAGGGAATGTATTTCTGCAGTGATTCTGCTCTATGGAACATGCCAAGCCCATTAGGTCCTTTTAAAGTCAACTATTTCCGATGCAGATTTCCTAATGAACAGGCAAATTCCGCCATTTATAATAATGCCAGGAAAAAGACCCCTCCTTGTGAGGAGAATCTGGGGAAGAAACAGAGTAAGAAATTTCTAATTCCAGCCCCACGGATCTGACCAGGGCCTGGGAGTACACTGCCTAAATGCCTTGGTTTGTGCCAGGAGTCAAGTAAGAAGGTTCCCCCATCCCCCAGAGGACACACCAGCCACCCCTTTGAAAAATGGTATTCTTCACCACCCTCCAGTTCTTCCCACACACTGCATGTCCATTTCCCCAGAGCTTATCTTTAATTGCTTCTCTCTCGCTGTTCTCCTCAAAACATGTGTGTATGTAGTTGTATTTGACTAATCTTAGCTCTATATTTTGTCTCATTTGACAATTTTTGGTTCTTCTCATGATCTCAGTCCTCTTTAAAATAGAAAGCAGGAGCAATGTTTGACCATCCTTTTGTACTCTCAGGGTCCAGCACTTACACAGAACACAACCAAGGGTTGATGAAAAACACTCTGATACCAGATGCCCTTACTATAAGCTCTACAGTCTCACACGCCAGATTTCTCAAAGCACAAGGAACTTGGGAAAACTGCTAACGTAGAACTGAGAAATGATATCATTGTGGCCTGGAAGAAGCGATGCTACTCCTAAAGTTCTTACTTACGAACTGGGAGAAAGGCTGAAAATATCATACTATGACCTGTCACAAAAGTGGATATATAATCCAAAGACTTATTTATGTCCATTGTCTGTAATAATTTGATGGTACCAGAGGCATCCTGAAAGGTAATCTGGGAAAGGACTTTTATCTTCAAGTAAGCAGCTCCCCAAACTCACTGTCACTTATTTTTCTTATAAGAACTTTCTCCCTCTCTTCCTTCCTTACTTCCTTCCTTACTTCCTTCCTTCC
>NW_006299390.1:4421400-4426412 GCF_000327345.1 Myotis davidii | reverse complement strand
AACTGCTAACGTAGAACTGAGAAATGATATCATTGTGGCCTGGAAGAAGCGATGCTACTCCTAAAGTTCTTACTTACGAACTGGGAGAAAGGCTGAAAATATCATACTATGACCTGTCACAAAAGTGGATATATAATCCAAAGACTTATTTATGTCCATTGTCTGTAATAATTTGATGGTATCAGAGGCATCCTGAAAGGTAATCTGGGAAAGGACTTTTATCTTCAAGTAAGCAGCTCCCCAAACTCAACTGTCACTTATTTCTCTTATAAGAACTTTCTCCCTCTCTCCCTTCCTTCCTTCCTTCCTTCCTTCCTTCCTTCCTTCCTTCCTTCCTTCCTTCCTTCCTTCCTCCCTTCTTTAAAATTTTATTTATGAAAGAGAGAAAGAGAGAGAGAGAGAGAGAGAGAGAGAGAGACAGACAGACAGACAGACGAGGGACACAACAATTTTGTTGTTCCATTTATTTATGCATTCATTGGTTGATTCTTGTATGTGCCCTGACCAGGATTGAATCTGCAACCCTGGCATCAGAAGATGTTCTAACCAACTTAGCTACCCATCCAGGGTCAGAGTTTCTTATTTTCAGGCAAAACATGAAGCTACTCCTCCCCTCCAAAACTAATAAAACCTTAATATCAAATGTCCCTCACTACCCACTGTCACGTGTAGATAGAAAAAGGGGAAACATTTCTAAATAGGATCTCTGGGTGCTTTGTTCTCACAGTAGGTTCCTGATTTTTACCTTTCATTTCGAGACTGAACAGCTCGTTCATATTTTTTGCGAAGCTTCAGCATCTCCTCTTCAATCATTGTGATCATATGGGCGAGTCTGTCAATGTTATTTAAATGGACTTCCTTCTTCGCTTTCATTTCTTGAAGTTTTACTACAATTTTGCATACATCGTTTTGCATGCTTTCTCTGATGGTAACATTGTTGGCATGTTTCAGCATGGAATTTTGTAGTTTTCTTTAAAAATAATGGGAAATAGATAAGATCATAATTTTCTTTAAAAACAATGAAAACTTCAAAACACAAACTGTATCAAAATAGTTCTTGATTTAATACACCGCTTGCAATGACAATAGTAATAATGATATTCATCAAACGATACTCTCCAGGAATTTTTGCATGCTTTTCATTTCTCAGATTCCCCCTCCATCTGGATTAGGACATCTTTCTTTTGTGCCACAAGACTCTCCTATACCCTCTTCCCACTTTATCAAAGCAAGAGACTACAGTGATTCATTTGCTGCTCTGCTGTCCCCAGAAAACAGTGCTCTTTAAGGGCAGAGAGGGTTATAGCTGATAATGTCCAATGGACCTAAGGTGATCTCTGACTCCATAAAGCAGCGGTTCTCAACCTGTGGGTCGCGACCCCTTTGGGGGTCGAACGACCCTTTCACAGGGGTCGCCTAAGACCATCGGAAAACACATATATAATTACATATTGTTTTTGTGATTAATCACTATGCTTTAATTATGTTCAGTTTGTAACAATGAAAATACATCCTGCATATCAAATATTTACATTAGGATTCATAACAGTAGCAAAATTACAGTTATGAAGTAGCAACGAAAATAATTTTATGGTTGGGGGGTCACCACAACATGAGGAACTGTATTAAAGGGTCGCGGCATTAGGAAGGTTGAGAACCACTGCCATAAAGCATCACAATAAATGCTGGATGAATGCATGGCTTCTATAAATGATACATGATCTTTACGTAGGATTAGAACCTGATTAGGAAATTAGATTTTCCTTTTCATACAAATCCCTTACCCCCTCCACCCCCACTCCATCCACTATCCACACACAAGGGCCCATTTTGTAATATCTTCATAAAAGCAAACTGGACAATAATGGTCACCAGAAAAATTTCAGGTTATATAGACTCAGTAGATCAGGGACTAAACGTTAAGTGAGATAGTCAAACAGATCTTGGCACATGGTAAGTGATACAGTTTATAAAACACCATTTGGCAGACATTTTTTAGTATTTTTACATGGTTTAACTCATTTAATAATAAAAAGTCCTATGAAATAAGGACATTTTAAAAAAAAATGGTTAAAAAAAAGTGAGCCCAGAGAGGTAAGGTATTTTGCCCAAGGTCACACAGCTAGTGTGTATCAGGGCTGCGATTTGAATCTAGGACAGTGGTTCTCAACCATGGCTGCACATTAGAATCACCTGGGAATCTTTTTGAAATCCTGATTTCTGGGCCTCATCCTCTGGACATTCTGTTTCATTGTTACGGGGTGAGGCCACAACATTAGTAACAAAGAAACAGAATTTCCTGTGGAGGAGGAGGCCCAGAATTCAGGATTTTAAAAAGATTCCCAGGTGATTCTAATGTGCAGAGAAGGTTGAGAACCACTGCTCTAGAAAGCCACCTCTCTTAACCACAATACTGCCTCTTACAAGCACATGACGCTTCAAATCTACAACCAGGGAATGCTGGTTCATAAACATTTGATTGCCTTCTAACTTTAAATGCAAATGATCAAATTGGTGCTTTTTTTCCCCCTAAGTGGATAAATTAAAGTAAACAAAGTAAGCATAGTTATACACTACAGTTTTTCGTTCACTTAAAAAATAGATGGCTTGCAAGCAGTAGAAGCATAAGGAATCACATTCAGGTGCTTTGACTATCATCTGTAAACCAAGGTGTTTGCGACAGGGCTTTTCTAGCTTCGTAAAATACGATCATTTTCTATTTCATTATCTCTAGAGTATTTCAGAGGTCAGTAAATCAGAAGACTTTGAAAGGATAATAGTTATTATAACACTTACCTTTCTTGAGAAACTGCACTATTTCTTAAAATTTCCAGTTCATTTAGTGACATTTTATGCCTTTCTTTTATTTCAGTCACTTGCTGGTGAGCTTTGTGAAGTAAGTTAATAAATTTGTTTCTTTCATTTCGAATAGTGTCATATAACTGAGCAAACTCTTTGAGCCTGTGAACATATCAGTGTTTTGGAAATCTGTGAAGTTAGGATGTTCCCCCTCCCCCTCCTAACTAGATAATCATCAATAATTCTTTTACCTCCGTTGAATTTCACTTGTTTTCTTCTTGTGTATCCTGATTTCAATATCCTTTGCTTTGATCTCCTTCAAAATGTTGACATATTTTTGCTGAAATAGAAAAATTATGTGTGAAATAGTAATAAGAATAAAGCCCACCACCAATAACGTATGAATACTCCCAGCCCCAACCCATCTCATTCCTATCCATTATGAAAAATCCTTTGTGCAGATTCAGTGAGATCTGAAAAATTGCCTAATCAGCTGAACTAAATCACACTAGCTAAGACAAAGGGTTAATCAAGGAAGCGAAAGAATAAGAGAGGAGGAAAAGGAAGAGGCTGTATAGGATGAGTTTGAGGAAAAGTTTGGGGAATGTTTGAGGGAGCCGAAAAGTGGGCTAGGTGAGTGGGGGAATTTGTGGAATGTAGAGGAGGGAAGGGAATTTGTGGTAAGCTTTGATAAATGTTACTGATTGAATCCTCTGTGGTACTTTGTCAGAGACAAGCCATGAGTTTAAAGCACGATTCCACTTGTACATTGAGTGTGTTGTCCTACACAATAAAGCACCATAAGGAGATGTTACAAATTACGCATAAATATTTTAAGTCAGCACTTAAAAGTTCTAAAACCCTAAAAATACACCAAGTTTAATAGACTAGTTATGTTCTTCAAATATAAAGAGACTGGAACCTTCATCTAGAGCAGTGGTTCTCAACCTTCTGGCCCTTTAAATACAGTTCCTCATGTTGTGACCCAACCATAAAATTATTTTCATTGCTACTTCATAACTGTAATGTTGCTACTGTTATGAATCATAATGTAAATATCTGATATGCAGGATGGTCTTAGGCAACCCCTGTGAAAGGGTCGTTCGACCCCCAAAGGGGTCGCGACCCAGAGGTTGAGAACCGCTGATCTAGAGTAAGAAACACATCTAAAGATGAAGTATTTGCTGATAGAACCTGAGGAATTAGTTTCTGTTGGTTTTCATTTGAGGACTGTGAAAACAAAACCCATTTGGCATGAGTGGTTAAAAAGAAATTAGACATCAGAGCCAAGATTGACATGTAGCAATGTTATGTTGTTCTCAGTGAGAATAGGATTCAGGAAGAGACTAATATTATTTAAGTAACTCTATGTGTGAAGAATTATACAAATATAAAAATTTAGTATCATCAACTCCATCTTGGGGATAATAGCAACATCGTTTTTCTCCTTCACCCTTTGTCTTTTTGGGAGGATGTAGATGACACAAAATAAAATGCTGAAATTGACTGTTGTCTTATGAAAGCTATAGTTTATTAAGGCTAATGTTTAACAGACCAATTCCCAATTCTAAGAATACTTAAAGAAAACAATATCTTTCCTTTCTTGATTTCCCTATTTCAAGAGAAAGAACTGTGTGCTTTTATAAGAATGAGCTCATTTAATAATGAAGTTTGGTTTGATACAACTTCATTGATAGCCTATGTATCAATTTTTTAAATATCTTTTTATTGCTTTCAGAGAGGAAGCGAGAGAGAGAGAAAGAGAGAGAGAGAGAAACATTAATGATGAGAGAGAGTCATTGATCTGCTGCCTCCCACACACCCTCCACCAGGGATAGAGCACGAAACCAAGCAATGTGCCCTGATCAGGAATTGAACCGTGACCTCCTGGTTCACAGGTTGACGCTCAACCACTGAGCCACACCGGTTGGGCTCAATTTTTGAGATTAATTTAAAAATTATGTAATTCGTAAAACAGGTCACTGTCCCTTACAACAACTATCCCCTTGCTCTCTCCTTTCCTTGTTTTGCTTTTGCTCGTCCTCCCCTCAGCCACCCTGTTCTCTCAAGCTGCCTTCTTTCCTTCATTCCCGCCCCGCCCCACCCCTTCCGGCGACTTTCTTTTCTTTATTCTATGAAATAGCCTATGAACTCTACTGGGCCAACCAGGCTGAACTTCTTGTAGTTTCTCAAATGTCCTAAGAAAATAAACA
>NW_006299390.1:4420145-4421357 GCF_000327345.1 Myotis davidii | reverse complement strand
AGAGTGTGCTGTGGATTGTGTGGTGATCTTTCCCTCAGTCTTCTTTGCAAAAGCTTTATTTAACCTCATTGTACACTGTGCTTTGATGTGAGTTCTTTCTTGGGAATGGCAAGAAAGGCTACTCTGTGCAAATACTTGCTCAGAATTAGAACAAAGGCTGCACTTAGAAATGGCCAACATCTGGGCCACATGGTAAATTCAGGTTTTCCAGTTTAGTGATATGTCATATCATATTCATTTTTTAACAGGGAACCTCTGGACATAATCCTCAAGTGGAATAAGTGGTTCTAATATTAGAGTTTAGCCGGCATGACAGGAGGGTTGTTTTTGCCATTGGTTTTATTGTTGTTTTGGTTTCGGGGATGTTGCACTGGGTCAGCTCTGGTACTTTGCTGGGAGCCCAGGAATGTCACCAAGTGGCACTGGGTGAAGCAGTAATTAAGGGTTTAAATGATGATGGCTTGATGAACTTGGGAGGGAGAATGGTCTAATGCAGCTCTTGAGTCATTCCCAGGCAAATCACAGTTGGCTGTGAGATGTCTGTGGCCTGTGCGGCTGTCCGCCGTGTCCACCTCGTTATTCTTACTGACTTGTCATCTGTTCAAATCCTCTGCTCCTTTGGTTGATTTAGCTCTTTCTTTTTATAGAGTGTTGACTTCTGCTAATTGGATCCTGGGACTATTACTTTGGGGAGCTGTATCATCACTGGAATTTGGAGACTTTACAATTACAGCTTTCTAATGAACACTGTGTTCAAATGAGGCTAACCTGAACTCTTGTAGTAATTTATGGATGGTTGCAAAAATGCAGTTACCTGAACTTTCCGGAAATCCTTGGATTTTTGCTCTTTCTCTTCAATTTTGATTTGAGTCATACGGATAAGGCTGAATACCAGCTCTTGAATGTTTTCTTGATCCTTTAAAAGCTTGTTTTCTTCTGCAAGTTGCTGTTCTACTAACTTAGACTCAGCTTCTGATAGGATTTTCTTTTGAAAAACAGAAGATATTATGATTTATTTCTTTGAAAGAACACATTAAGGCCATTATCTTAGACTATTTTTAAACTCCTACGTGGAATTTCTTTTATTAAAACATAAAACAAAGTAATTCTACTGCCTTAGCTCCAAGTATTTTTGATCTTTAAAAGAATGAGAAAAATATGATAACATATTTAATAGGGCAGAACTTTTTTTTTGTTGGCAGTTAACTGCCA
>NW_006299390.1:4411667-4420031 GCF_000327345.1 Myotis davidii | reverse complement strand
AATGAGTGAGATCATGTGGTATTTATCTTTCAACTTTTTCTTATTCAAACTGTATTTTAAAGTAAATTTAAGAAAAAGAAGAGACATAAAAGCATGTTTAAAAATACTTTGGCAGTGGCTTGAATAAATAAAATTTGAAAAATTTAAATTAAACATTGGTGAAATAAAGCATTTATTTTTGTTTTTAATATAATCAATAGCTTCTATTTTAAAATATCATGAATTTGTATAATTTTTGCTGCTTCAAGTACATCCTCCCTTCCCACTCCCGCAATGTAGGGTTGGAGTGGACACAGGTTAGATAGGATCATACTCTCTTTACTGACTCTGTTATTGACGAGGTTTCGTGGAGCAATGTTAAAAACCCAACTTCATATTAACCATTCTTAGATAGAAGCTTAAATGAGAGATGAAATGAACCTGTTGGACCAAATTCCTTTTAGCTACTTCAACTTCTTTGTGGAGTTCTCTCCTCCTCTCAGCAGTAGAATCATCTTTAGGGATAGCTTCAATCTGGAAGTCAAAATTTAAAACAGACATTTATACAAGAAAGAAATATTTAAGGTCTTGTAGTGAATTGATCACTTACCTTTTGAAAATAGTGGGGAAATGATGACTCTGAATCATATAGGAACATTTATTTTGCTGAATATTCTTTATGAAGTCATTGAATATTCTCATTGAAGTTATTGAGATTAATTTAAAAATTATCTAATTCATAAAACAGGTCACTGTCCCTTAAACTAAAATATAAAGACCTGAAAAAAATCTATAATTCCCTAGCTGCAAATATACTATTTCTCACTTGATTGGAAATAAAATGTCTTAATAATAATAGCTGCTAACATTTATAAAGCATTAACTATGTGTCAGGGAAAATTCTAAATACTTGTATGTATGGTCTTATTTAATCCTCACAATAACTCCATGAGGTAGGTAATATCTCCAATTGTACAGATGAGGAGAATGAGGAATGAAGACATTTAGGCAACTTGCCTCAATGGTATAGGTTCAAACCCAGGCAGTTAGACTAAGAACCCATGATTGTAATATTGTAATATTGTAGTACGTTACTGCCTCTCTAACTCACCACTCAGCACTTCAGAAACATGTATATTCTAATGATATTATACTTATAAAGTGTGAATTTGATTCCTATAGATGAAAGAAAAATGGAACTATTTATTAATAACAGTGAGAGTAGTTGGCTACTTTTATGTGATGGTTTGATGAGCAGCTGGAAACTTCTTACACAAAAGAAAATCCTCTTAACCTTTCTTATTTATTCCAGAAATTCCCCCATTATCTTTCTATTGTATTAGCTTGTGCTTGTGTTCCCTGTTAAAGTACTTTGAGGAGAAGGCAACATCTCATTCCATCAGTCTTTGCTGCCTTATTAGGAATGAACTTGCCAGATTCTTTATGATGGAGAACAGAGAAGAGAAAAATAAGACACATGGCAGCTGCTGGGAAATGCCCACTAAAGATACAGGAAGAGCCAAGGTGGGGGGCTGACAGCATTCTTGACTTAGGGCAGATTTAGGCTTGGACCTTTATACTAAAAGCACATGACTCCAATCTAATGTGGTTTATCTTCTACTGTGAAAGCACATCATTCTAGGCACCACGGTAGGATATTGGCTAAAACTTGTCCCAAGAAGGGAAAATCATACTGTTTAGTGATTTAAAGGTCATTTAACAGGATCTTTCTGAGGTTCATGCTACTCTTTAAACGAGCTCAAGGGTGTCTTTAGAGGCCCCGACATCCACGAACTTGTGCATCTTCAGTAGCACCTTCTCTACCCTCAGATGCCTAAGGATGTCCGGCCTTCCAGGGCCTCTCCTATCACGGACAGCTAGCTGTTGAGAAGCACACACTGGACTTAGGGAGATAAGACATCGTCCTGTGAAGTCCATACAACAATAGACAGAATGTGTAGTCTTGGCAGCTAATGGCTATAGCAGGTCCAAAGGGACAGCCCAGCATGGGCTTGAATAATCAGGGGGGATTTCATGCAGAGGTTAAGAAATCAGCACGCAAGAGTTTGGTTTCTCCTGCTGGAAAGTGGAGTGAATTCTTCTGGGATGGAGGAAGCCCAGCAGGCATCCTGGTGGCTGCCTGATTCTCTGCCACAGGTGCCCAAGAGTGGGCTGCTCCAAATGCTTTGCTTCCAGGCGTGCACCAATTTGTACATACACGATACCTGGAACCAGGGATGCTTAGGAGGTTTCTGTCGATAATATGATGAGAGCACACTCACCAGCTACTCTATGCCAACTAAAGGCTGTCGACTAATTCTCCTAATTTTGGGTTTCAGACATTTAGTTATTTCCAATGTTTTGAATGACAAATAATACTGCAGTAAAATGTATTTATTTTTGAACCTGGGCTAGCGGCTTCCCGGACACCTTTCTCAATTCTCCACTAACACAATCCCGCAGTGTCAGGCAGGAATTAAGTGTTCGTGCTTTGTGGAAGAGGTAACAAGGTAAGCCATTGGCAGCAGAGCCTGCTGGTTGCCCAGACAACAACATCCACCCTCCACTTTGACCTTGCTAACGGAACCTCTGTTTTGTTCAATGCTGCGATGTATCCAGGCATCCTCAGACTCCTTTGCAGCACAGGCCAAAGGAGTACAAATGCAAGCCTGCTGGACGGGGCTCCTGGGAGAGTCAGTTGCCACACGCCTTTTGCTCTCTGCCCTTCCCCACTTCAGGATGACCTTACGGCTGAAGGTGAAATGGCCATCTTGCGATCTTGGAGAAAACATGTGCATGTTAAGGATGACACACGAAGAAGCTAAGAGGATCCTGGACTATGAAATTATCTGCTGTGCCTGCCTCTGATTATCCAGTATGTTTATTGTGGGACTAAAACAACCCTCCATGTAGGTAAGCCACTGTCATTGAGTTTCTATTACTCCTTGCAGCCAAATTGCAAACTGAATTGATTCTAGTTATGTTTCCAGCTATGTTATCATGCTGGCGTGACGAGATATGTAGCATTACATCCGAGCTCCAAATTGCATGTATCAGCAGGTTTGGTAAGCTTATTTATTCTAGTTCTTTGTTTTCATGGAGTAGCATTTCATACTTAGAAAAAAAAGTGTTTATTATAACCACTAAAAAATATGTAAAGTAAGAAATTAAACATCTCTGCTTCCCACCTCTACTTCAAATGCTATTCCCCAGGAGTCACTGTCCATAGTTTGGAGTCTGTTCTTCCAGGCATTTTCAATGCACAAACAGATATCAGTAACTTTTATAACTGTGAAGAAACTAGACATTATTCTGCTGCTGTAAACGTCCCAGTTACTTGATGTCAGTGGACGTCAGTTTCTTTAAGGCTTTGATATTTTTCTGAAATATTTCAAATGTTCATGAGGTTTGTGGCTTGAATTTCTGGGACAGTCTCTACGATCAAAGGCCATGGGAGAATCAAACAGCTGTCTCTAGGGGAAAACAAATTCTGAAAAATAGCCGGAGCCCTTCACACTTACCTTTGATATCTTTCCCTTTTGGATTGTTTGCAAGTCTGAATGTTCATTCAGGATGGGAGTAACTGACCTGACACACTCCTATTTTCAAGTACTTCCAACCCACTGTGGGGCTGTGGCTGGGACAATTATGAGGCACAAGGTAAAGAGGTGGTTGGTCTCTCACTGAAACTTTACTAGAAACTAACTTTCTTTCTTTCTTTCTTTCTTTCTTTCTTTCTTTCTTTCTTTCTTTCTTCCTTCCCTCCTTTCTTTCTTCCTTTCTTTCTTTCTTCCTTTCTCTCTCTCTCTCCCTCCCTTCCTTCCTTCCTTCCTTCCTTCCTTCCTTCCTTCCTTCCTTCCTTCCTTCCTTCCTTCCTTCCTTCCTTCCTTCCTTCCTTCCTTCCTTCCTTCCTTCCTTCCTTCCTTCCTTCCTTCCTTCCTTCCTTCCTTCCTTCCTTCCTTCCTTCCTTCACAAACATGATTATTTAAGATCTTTATTAACAGGTGCTTACAGTTTGTTGACTTTTAAAAAATCAACTTGTAATCTTTTATTACAAATTAAAAATGAGGTTCTTAAAAATCTCAACTTGACCAGATAGGAAACAATTTTAAAAATTTTGGTGTATTGAGAAAAAAAACAGCCTTTAAAAAAATAAACGTTTGTCATTTCCAAAAAGAGATGTCTTTAGATAAAAATAATAAAAACCTCATGCTGCATAGATAATGCAGATAGTTCTAGTTATCTGGTCAACTGTCAAAATTCAAGCACTTAAAGTCTTCAGCTTCAATCTTTTGTTCATTTCTTATTACTGGAATTTCATATTCATTTCTTCTTCTTTTAAAAACGTTTTCAAAAAATATATTTATATTGATTTCAGAGAGGAAGGGAGGGGGAAAGAGAGATAGAAACATCAGTGATGAGAGAGAATGATTGATCGGCTGCCTCCTGCTTGGCATACCCTTCCTGAGCCCCACCTCTCCCACTGGGGATTGAGCTGCAACAGGGGCATGTGCCCTGACAGGGAATCAAACCGCGACCTCCAGGTACATAGGTCGACACTCAACTACTGAGCAACACTGGCCCAGCTAATTTCTTCTTGTTGGATGACTAAGCCAGGTGATGGTAGAGATAGTAAAATTAGATTTTTCTTAAAATCAATGATGGACGAGGATTTTAATATATTTTAATTTGTTAGTTTTATAGCCTATGAGTGCTATATTGTGAACTTAATAGCTAGAAGTGCCCTAATACAATTGTTATCCTATTACTGTATAAAGAAATCTTACTTATGTCTATTTGGTCAATAAACAAGGATTGTTTTATCAATACAAGCAACACTTGCTGGTTTTAGGAGCCTCCTGCTCATCATAGTTAGGTTTCCATCAATAATTGGAACAAATATTATACCTGCCATTTACTGTAAATTTCACTATGACTAAGATGGAGTGGCACAAGGTAGACTTTGGGATAAAACAGAGAAGCTTATAGTAAACCAATGTTTCCAACAAGAATAACTTGAAAAATTTGGATTAAAATATATCTTTGAAGGCATAAGAATTGCAAAGGTGGTAGAGTTAAAGTCTTCAAAGGTTCTAGCATTGTTTGGGACAAAGTAAAATTATTGGTTTATACTGAACTCTAATAAGTCAAGGACGAGTGTAGTAATCTTGGTCCTACCCTGTAATGACTGGATGGCCCAACTGCTTCCCCTGGTCAGGCTGACACCAGATCCAAATAAGACATTTCTCTGATCTTGGGATAGCAAATAGAGATTGAAAACCATTATAGGACTAAAGGCCCTATCATCAGTTTAATGCATTTTAACATGATCTTTTCTCTGTTCTTTTTCTTTTCCTATTGATAGCAAAAACAACTTCTTACAATATTTTTTTACTTAAAAAAAGACAACACTGAGCTTGGAAGTCCAGCAGTGGTGTACAGCACCCACCTCTGTTAGCAGCCTCTGATGCAGGGCTTGGGTTTGAGTGAGGGCATCGCAGGACACTTTCAAGAGGAGCTCCATTTTTTTCAAATTTCGAACATCTCGTTCTTTCTCTCTTTGCTTCCGAGAAAGCTCATCGTGGTAGTTCTGTTTGTCGATGAGACAGTTTCGTAAATTGAGATCCAAGATCCCTCTGTTCCAGGTAAAGAGACAAATGAAGGGGATTAGTCATCAGCTGCCCTTGGGGGTTTTAAAGACAAACATGATCAGCATGCACACACAGAACTCTCCTCGTGTTAGAATCAAGTTGTAAATAATGCCCAAAGCAACTTTGTTTGCCAGCTGGTATCATTTAACACCAGAGTCTTATAAAACCCGAGATGCAATAGCAGGCTGGCAGACAACTTCCCTGCAATTATACTTAAAATTAGAAGTAACACTCTCGGGAAAGCACATCACTAAATTGCTCCCATTAGGAAAAAGTCATCATTTCCTCAGAAATACCACTCACGTGTAGAAAAAACATCCCTCAACTATAGCCCTCTCCAGTGATAGGGTTTTCCAGAGGCACTTTTCAGAAACTTACAAAATACAATAGATTGTGTCCTTAAGATTTGGTCACAGGAAATTGAGGACAATGAATAAAGGATGGAAAAAATTCTTCTAAAATGCTTTATTTAAGAATATGTTTTATTAACGGTAAAATTTGATTTAATATTCTATAAAAATGTTTATTGAAAGTTCTATAAAAACCCAATTTGTTTGAGATGATGATTTGAACCCTCATACATAAATTGAAGAAAAATCTAGATGACATATAACTAACCTTTCACTTAGTGAGGTTGCTTCATTCTCTCTGGTTAATTCCAAGAGCTTGACCAATTGGTTATATTCTCGTTCTTTGATTTCAAGTAAGGCTCGTTTGCCTTCAACTTCCTTTATCACATCCTCCTTCTCTTCCATTAGAGCATTAACTTTGGTTTCAACTTTCTTTAGGGAGTCATTTAGTTCTTTGAGTTCATGTTCCAAGATAATTTTTTTCTTTTCTATTTCTCTGTGAGGGATACATACATGCACATACATGTATACCCACAGACACACACATACACATGGACACACATACATACTCACACATTTGCCTTATTTTGATCCCATGCAGTCTTAACCTATTTTTACTTCCTCACCAGGAAACAGAAGAGCTGCTCATAAGTTCAGTGATTTCAGAAGTGGGGTGAAGACCATAGATGAGTGGGACTCAGACGGTATCTCCACTGAAGGCAGGGATTTGTCCAGCCTTCCCACTTTCTCCCCAGATCCTGGGGCTCTACCCTCATCCTGCCCAGCCTCCCAGAACTAACCTGAATTTATCAACTTTGGTGCTGGAGGGCTTGGCTTTGAGAACCATTCTAGAGCCTACTTTTTCCTCTTGTTTCGAGATGAGTTATCAGAACAATCATATGATTTCTCCAGAATTTTTGTTTCTTCACTTATCTTTATCTTTTTAGTTCCTTGAAACCTTGAACATTTCCTCAGTGACTTCTACCTCTGAATCTATACTGAATGTTGTATGTGTAGGGGTGGGGTGAGGCGGGGAGGTGTTACACAGGTGAATTGGTGGCAAATAGTTCCTATCATTTCGGCTTTAGGCTTCTGGCTGGCTGACATACTTGTGAACCATGAAATTCTACACAGTTTAAATAATTTATTCCTTGAACATCTCTTTAAAGTCAATTGGAGTTATCCATAAAGATATGATTTATAAGCTGGAAAGAGACTATTGTCCCCAAATTAAGACATAAAAGAGTGTTATGAATGATAGCATTGTGCTGTACTACTTTCTTTTAATGAGTTTAGTACACTAGTACACAACCTAGACAGGAAAAAATGCAAATATTTCTAAAATTATAATAGTAATTTGATGTTTTCAGTGGTTAATATTCTTGTTTTAATGTGCACACATAACTTGGGGGAGAGTAGGCTGGGAGAGATCTATATATATAAAAGCCTAAGCGACCGGCCAACTAGCCGACTGGTTGGTAGCTATGATGTGCAATGACCACCATAGACACTCTGACCAGTAACTATGACACACACTGACCATAAGGGGCAGGCGCTCAACACAGGAGTTGCCGAGTGCATCACCCATGATACTTGGGTGATGCACTCGGAACCAGAGAGGAAGGAGCCCGATGGTGGGGTGTGTCACTTGAGAACCGCCCTCTCACAATCTGGGACCTCTTGAGGGATGTCAGGGAGCCGGTTTTGGCCTGATCCCTACAGGCCAGACCGAGGGACCCCACCAGTGCACAAATCTGTGCACCGGGCTTCTAGTTAAAAATAAAATAAATTTAAAAATAAAAATATTAAATCATACACTTTTTTGCGTGTTGTTTTTTCTATTTCTTTTCCAATTTGTACAGGAATGGCTTGGTGGTGGACCACTTCATCCTAGTAAAGAAATGGAACCATATTAAATTATGTCAGATAAGCAAATTAAATAGGAGAGAAAAGAACTACAGCATGTAGAACTTACACTATCTATTCTGTACTATGCAGGGTGCTTTAATTATTCTATTTAATACTCACAATACACTTATACTATAGTTATGGATATTATCATTTTAAAGAGAAGATAACCGAGTCTAAGAAATACAGTGGGTGCTCAGCCCAGATTCCCTTTATGGAGGTACACCCATCCATCAGAGGTTGCGGGAGTTGGCTGCTAACAGTTCACGTTTGTTCTCTTCTCCAAAACTGAGCAGACCTGATTTATTGGGGGGAAAGGGGGTACAGAGAAGGGGAGAGCAGGCAGTGAGATGACTGACTGATGTGGTGATATAACAGCCCATCCCCTCTGCCTTTGGCTGGAACAACCTCTGCAGTGCAATTCATGGTCCAGAGATCCCCATGAGATCAGGTTGATACTAAGGTTCTCACCTTTT
>NW_006299390.1:4405365-4411603 GCF_000327345.1 Myotis davidii | reverse complement strand
TGTCTTAAGCTCTGTTTCTAGGATCCTTCCTGAGACTCATGCTCAGAGAAGCTAAAAATTTTCCCAAAGTCTCACAGCTAGTAAACGTCAAGGCCAATGTGGGGATACGGACACATATGTAATAACTTAATCAATAACGAAATTAAAAAACAAACAAAAAACCGAAAAAAAACCCCCACCAAAAAAAACCCTCTAAAAAACCACCACCGAAAAAAACCAAAAAAGCAAAAAACTTCACGTTTGTTCTCTTCTCCAAAACTGAGCAGAGCTGATTTGTTGGGGGACAGGGGGCACAGAGAAGGGGAGAGCAGGCTGTGAGATGACTGACTGATGTGGTAATATAACAGCCCCTTCCCTCTGCCTTTGGCTGGAACAACCTCTGCAGTGCAATTCATGGTCCAGAGATCCCCATGAGATCAGGTTGATACTAAGGTTCTCACCTTTTGGCCCAGTGTCTTCCCCAGCTTCCCTCACGCCCTTATCAGTGTCTCCTTAGAGCCCTCCCTCCACGAATGCTTGTCTTAAGCTCTGTTTCTAGGAACCTTTCTGAGACTCATGCTCAGAGAAGCTAAAAATTTTCCCAAAGTCTCACAGCTAGTAAATGTCAAGGCCAATGTGGGGATATGGACACATATGTAAGAACTTAATCAATAACGAAATTAAAAAACAAACAAACAAAAATGAAAAAAAACACCGAAAAAACGAAAAAAGCAAAAAACGTCAAGGCCAATGTGGGGATATGGACACATATGTAATAACTTAATCAATAACGAAATTAAAAAACAAACAAACAAAAATGAAAAAAAACACCGAAAAAACGAAAAAAGCAAAAAACATCAAGGCCAAGATCCGAAGCTAAGTGTGTCTAGAAATTAAAAAACAAACAAAAAACCGAAAAAAAAAACCCACCAAAAAAAACAAAAACAAACCACCACCGAAAAAAACAAAAAAGCAAAAAACGTCAAGGCCAAGATCCGAAGCTAAGTGTGTCTGATGCCACTTTCCACTAGGCTCTGAGAGTTCGTGGAACATTCAGTTTTAGCCTCAAGAATCTTATGTACACGGCACGGGTGATGGAGGAGCCCCTCCTGCCTGGGGATCGCAGCGGACTGTGGGGCCTGGGTAACATGCACAGAGGGGAACACATCACTTCAGGGTGTGCACTTCTCCCTGGGATCTTGCTCAGTCCTGGGGCAGATCCAAGTTTTGTGAGGCTGAAACTTGTACAGTTTTTTTTTGGGGGGGGGCAGAGGGGAAAAGGGGAGAGTCTGCTCTTTTAGAAAAAGAGTAGAAAATTACAAACGCTGAATTAGGGACAGGGCCTTGGAAGAGATTCATGCAAGTGAGGAGCCTGAAGCTTTAGCTTCATTGAGTTCCTTAGAAATCTGTAGCTGAGTTCCTGAGTTCCAGATAGCAGCTGGGCACATCTTGGCTCATAAGACTCATAAGCAAAAAGCGGTCCAAGTGTGTCACACTAAGCAGAGAGTGTCAGATGTCATTTGAAAAATAACTCGAGGTTAGTTAAATTGTTTGGAGAGTTATTACATGTTTTTCAAAATAAAATGAATGAAAATTATCTCCTAAAACATAAGTACAGGCCCCTCATCAGTTGCATGGTCAGAGGGAAGTAGAGTGGAACCAAACAGACAAGGATAAGGTGATAAAAATATACATAAGAGGTTAGAAAATTTGGTTCCTGTTCAAGGAAGAGATTGTGTTCGTGACAATTCTAGTATCAAAAAATGCTTGGCAGTCTAGAGAGGCCCGTTCCCGGGCCCCGACTCCAAATTACAATGACCCTACCGGACACTCAGCAGACTTCTGTGAGTTCCCAGAGCCCAGCTTTCGTTTGATTGGCTCACTCACAATGCTGAATGTTTTTGTGTGATGATACACCTCTTTGCCAAACCTATGCAATCAAACTTGACATCCATGCATTTTTATGTTCACACAGGCACAGTGTCTGAATATTTATGAATGGTAAGTAGCACACCTTTAGGTTGACCTGACATTCCAACAATTCTTCTAGTTCCTTCTGCTCCTTTAGCAATTGCTTCTGCTTAAATGTTAAATCCTCCCGTAAATTTTTAATTTCTGATTTCTTCTGCATTATTTCTTTACGTAATTCTTCAGTGCTTTCTTTCAGTATTCGCATCTTCTTCTCCATTTCCTTTCAAGGTCATGAAAAGTATTAGTTTATTTAGCGTCTGAGCAAACATTTGTCTACTTAGATTAAAAGTAACTTCCTTGCCATTTTGATTATATTTGTTTTGAGCTTCATGAATGATTTCTTACCAAGTTAAATACAATTTATGACTTCTGACATTTTCAATAAAGCCATGACAATTGTGCTGCATGTAGTAAATATTTTACATTAGATTCATACTTTTTTACTACTGCTCTTTCTATCCTCCTATATTTTATTTATTTATTTTTTGTTAATCCTCACCTGAGCATATTTTTTCTTTCCTTTTTTTTTTTTCTTAGAGAGAGTGTGGGAGAGAGGGAGGGAGGTAAAGAAGGCAGGGACACACACACACACACACACACACATATACACACATACACACACATACACACACCCACACACACACACACACACACACACATATACACATATATATTTAGAGAGAGCCCTCTCTGTGAGAGAGGCACATGGGTTGGCTGCTTCCCACATGTGACCTGATGGGGGCAGGTGTTGAACCTGTAAGCCATGTAGGTACCCTCGACCAGGAATTGAACCCTCTACCCTGTGGTTCACAGACCGACACTCTAATCACTGAGACACACTGTCCAGGGCCTCCTATATTTCAAATGTTTCCTTTTTTTCTGAGTTAAGTTTTATCTTATACCAAAAAGTATTAGTGAAAACTTGCAGGCTATTTTTTTTAGTAGCTTTGTGTTTTGACAAAATTAGATGCAAATAATCTTTGAATATCTGGCTTCTTGGTTAACTTGTGTCCCACAGGAGATTAGGGAGTTTGTATTTGGAATTTTGAACACTCTTGCACTCCTAATCTCCCACTTTCTTACTGATATTACTTTTCCCATTTCATGCACATTCTCCTCAAATATCCTCCACCCCAGACTCATAATAAATCTTTGCTTCCCAAATGAATATATACATATAGAGTGTTCCAAAAAATGTATACACACACTTTGAATAATTATAAAGGCAGTGTTTATGAAAATACATTTCATTGTCAAAAATTAAGCTATTAGCTGTTAAAGTGTGTATACATTTTGGGCACACCCTGTATATTATATATATTCATATATATAAAGTTGTATTTTGCTGTATGCTAAACAGGTTTTTTGTGTCTTGGAATTAAAACACCAACAACATGCTTTTGAAATATAACCACTCAAAAGGTGCAAGCAATTCGAAGTGTGATCATCTTTCTATTCACTCTGAATGATAGATTTCAAAAATTAGACACGAATTCCTCTTATTCCGGCAAATCTTTGTCATGAAGAGGTAGGGCCCATGTCTCTATCCCTTGATTTTAGACTTGGCCATGTGACTTGTTGTGACCAATGAAATATCCCCAAAATGATTTAAGCATAGGCCTGAGAAGTGCTTGCATGCTGGAGCTTGCCCTCTCTTGAGTTAATCTCTTTTCTGAGGCTGGAAACCCTTCCACCATGTGACTAATTAGTGGCAAGTGACCTTAGACTAGGGGTGGGCAAACTTTTTGACTCGAGGGCCACAATGGGTTCTTAAACTGGACCGGAGGGCCGGAACAAAAGCATGGATGGAGTGTTTGTGTGAACTAATATAAATTCAAAGTAAACATCATTACATAAAAGGGTACGGTCTTTTTTTTTTTTTTTTTAGTTTTTTTCATTTCAAACGGGCGGGATCTGGCCCGCGGGCCGTAGTTTGCCCACGGCTGCCTTAGACCACTGGCTGACATACGAATGAAGCCATCCTAGGCCACCCAGCCCCAACTGGTCCAGCACAGACCAGGCGAATTCAGAACTGTGAACAATAAGGAATGGTTGTTGTTTTAAGCCGTTAAGTTTTGGGATGTTTTGTTATGCAGGAATAGATAAGTGATACATCTTCTAGAGAAAAATTTCTTGTAATAAGGTGTTTGGGAAACTCTAAGGGTAAGAGCTAAAGCAAAAATAATGTTTACAAATGCCAACCACAGAATCCTTCTCTCTTCTTCTGGAAACAAAGCAAATATTGTCTAACAAAACAGCCTAAATTAGGTGCCAAATAGCTAAAGCCTATAATAGGCACCACCTATGTTTACTCCAGAAGTTATACAGCTATTCCTTTCGGTATTGTCCATGGTTAGGACTTCTGGATCTTTCCAATGTTTGGGGTTTGGTTGTGGCAATGCATTCATATTTATAAAAAATGATGTTTGAATCCAACTATTTTAACAAACTCTAGACCATCTAGATAAGACTTACTCCTGGCTTAGGTATCTTCTCAAATTCCTTTATTATGAGAGCTTTTTCTTCCAGTAAGCTGCAAAAAAAAAAAAATTAAAAAGGAGGTTTGACAAAGTACAAAAGAGTTAGCTATTTCTGCAGTAATAACTTTTCCTTCCCTTCTCCCAGTGCACTCCCAATGCTTGTTTGCCAGGCGCAGTGTTCATTCTGTATGATGGCTTCAGCGCATCCCACAGGCTCATGTAGGTGCTGCCTTCCAGACCTGCCACAACACTGTAAACACAACCTATTGGGGCAGTTACCTCCTCACATGTAGGTACTTGGGAACATGACCCTCTCCCTAGACTCTGGCTCCTTCCAGGCATGCTCTGGGCCATTTCTCCTTACGTTATTTGCAATGAACTAATGTCTTTCTGGATTCCCGCATCAGCTTATCCTGGTTCCATCACATAAGCAGGTACTACTAGCCGGTAGGTCTGGGAACATGGAGCTAAAGATGCATGTACACCAGGTTTTGTTTTTGTGAAATTTTATTTGCAATCATGTAAACTAAGGTTCGTGTAATCAATATGTGCCACATGGAGGTTAATGTAGGTTAGCTGTCTAGGCCACAAGCTAAAGCTGAACTTTTCAGACCTTTGAATACTTATGCCTTTGCTTGTAGAGCTTGCATATAAATTGATATTTTACTACTTCCAAGCTATTGATCCTACGCCTCACCCATCCTGCCACGTGGGGGCAGTAATGTGCTGCTATAGTTCGGTTGTAAAGGCAACCTTGGTGTGCTTGAGTTTCAAAATGGTGACAAAGCAGCTCTCTCACAAGTCGATTTACAATCTTTTCTTTAAACAAACATAAAATGGCTAATTATTTAGGGAAGTTTTAACTAATTATATTTCTATTATTCATTTTGGTTTTTTTTCTATTATTCATTTTCTTTTCTTTTTTAAAATGAAGAAACAGTGATTGACTTTTGTCCTTTGAAAAAATGTGTTTTTGTATTTATAGAGAAATACAGTTAACTGTTGAACAACATAAGTTTGAATTGGGCAGGTCCACTTATATGCAGATTTTTTTTCAAGAAATATTGTAAATGTATTTTCTCTTCCATATGATTTTCTTAATAACATTTTCTTTAGCTTACTTTATTGTAAGAATATAGCATATAATGTACAAAATATGGGTTCACTGACTGTTTATGTTATTTATTGGTAAAGCTTCTGGTCAACAGTAGGCTATTAGTAGTTAAAAGTTATATAAAGATTTTGACTGGCGGTGGGGGGGGCGTGCCCCAGCCTCCTGTCACATCGTTCAGGGGCCAACAGTACATTGTTCATAATCCCACCTCATCACACCAGTTGATCATTTTTATTTTCCTTCTATCATCTTTAATATTACTTTAATATCTTTCAAATAAATCTAATAAAGATCTAATATTTAGATCTTGCTTATCTAAATATTAAAGATTTTTTAATATTATACTTAATTAACATATTTGTATTCGCACAAGCGCAGCACAGTGTCCCCACTCTCCATGTCCTCTCCTGCGACAGACAGCGCGGGCCGTGGCCTTGCTTCCCCAGCTGATGGGCGCACTTTCCAGAATGCATCAGAGTTAGCATGAGAGACTCAATTTATTTACTTTCCAAATCTTAGGAATCGGCACCAGAGTTAAGTTGGGGTTTTTCAAAATGCTGACATACTGAGCTCAAAAGGTTCGCCATCACTGTTACAGGATCTGCTTGTTTCGGTTCCCACGTTGCTGTCACTACTGGAGTAAGAATGGAAAACAGCTACTACACTCTGGGTGAGCACCCACAGGGATGACAAG
>NW_006299390.1:4404515-4405269 GCF_000327345.1 Myotis davidii | reverse complement strand
CGCAGCACAGTGTCCCCACTCTCCATGTCCTCTCCTGCGACAGACAGCGCGGGCCGTGGCCTTGCTTCCCCAGCTGATGGGCGCACTTTCCAGAATGCATCAGAGTTAGCATGAGAGACTCAATTTATTTACTTTCCAAATCTTAGGAATTATTAGAAAGCAAGGAAGTGAAAAAAAAAAAAAAAGGTAAAGTGAAGGCAAGGAAAATGTTGAAAAGTATTGGAAAATCTTTTCAGGGAAGTTTCTAGAAATAGAATGAGTTCTATTTTGTTTCAAAATAAATTATGAACAGTGTTTATTTAATTACTTCATTGTTTATTTATAAGGTATTCACTTAACTTATTTAAGTGGGTTACATACTATGTCCTGAGCTGCATATTTATCAAGAGATCATCAATCAGTACTAATCTCCAAACCAAAACTACGCAGTAAAACAAACTATTAACTGAACACATAATATACTTACCGTTAGCATTTATTAATTTACATTATGTGAAAACATGAGAAAATCAACCAAAATACAGTATCAAGTCCTTTCTTGATAGCATATTTGAACAGTATACTATTCTTAGTTGTTTCCAGTGGTTCAGAAATTCCTACAGATGTTGGGGTTGAGAAGTGCTCGTTATTTGGGTTTCTATTATTTAGACCCCGAATAAAAAGAGGGTTTGTTGTACCGATGTGAAGAATACCATCTGTATATTGGGATGAACAGTCTCTAACTGGCTTATTTTTCTGTGGGGATGGAAATATC
>NW_006299390.1:4387011-4404484 GCF_000327345.1 Myotis davidii | reverse complement strand
AAGAGTGTTGACTGAATTTGTTTCGGTACCATGTAATACCAAGTATGTGAAGCCAATGAACTATGCAGCCTGTTACTCTTTCCTGAGGTTTCTTTCGGCATCACTGTTATTTTTGTGAAAATACACTTGTTACTTCTTGGAGCTGTTAACATTTGAGAATGCAAAGGGGTCTGCTGAAGCTAAAGTATCATGCATTACAAATCCAAAAAGAATAGACACTAAGCAGTTTTGCAAATGTGCGTTTGGAATGTCCTTGTTCGCTGTTGGTCAGTGTGCACGGCCCCTCCCTGCCCCAAGTAGCTCAATGAACAATTTGCCTGTCTATACCTGAAAAGCAAGAGTTCTGGTTGTTTTTGTGTTGTGTTTTGTTTTGTTCCCCTTGGCAGGAAGACTCGGAAATTTTAAACAACTTAAATATCAAGTGGCTTCTGTTCTTCTTACCCTTTCATGGAAATGTCAAGCATTCATATTGTCAATACTAATGAACAACCACCAATTGTTTTAATTTCATTATTTTTTCAACTGAAAGAGTGCTTACAAAGCACAGAAATAGCTAGGCTTTCTTTTTATAGGTTGCACTGGTAAGTCTGAAACTGGTTAGATTGAAAGACAAAAAAGAACTAGCCTTCTTCACCCACCCACCCCCACACTCCTGCCCTCCCTGCACGCCCAGCTGAAAAAGATAGGCCCCAAAGAGAGGATTCAAAACCCAGGATTTGCAAGGTCCCCAGGAGGTCACTCAAGTCATTTGCTTATCCATCAGCAGGACTGAATTACATTCCCTTGGTCAGAAATTTACCTCTTAAAGATAGCCAGAGAACGTTGTGCCACCTTACACGGTAACCAATTCTAGGAGAGATGGTTGGGCTTTCTCTCCAGTGTTCAGGCACAGCAAACAGCATACCGCAGCACAAAACCTGGATTACACTTGTTTTAAAATTCAATTTAGTGGGATTTGCTGAACAAACTCTCTCCCTGACTTGCTACTCACAGACAGAATGTTAGTAAAGATTTTGGAAATAACATCGGCCCTTCTCACAATACATTTCTGCTTTAGTTCACCGAATGACATCCTGGAGATTTGGATAAGTAAATGTTCGAAAAGGAAGTAACTTTCTTTTTTGATCCTCAGGAATAGTTTAGTAATGGGGGATTGAGGCTGAATGTGTGTTCTGAGTTCTGACGTTAGAAGACTAGCCAGGTAAGACTCTCAGCTCACGTAGGCTAGTCTGGAAAGTGTGTGTGTGTGTGGGGGGGGGGGGCACTCGCCATTGCAGACGCATGATCTGGTGCTGCAAACAGACTCAGGGGCCCCAGCCAGGGCCCCCGAGAGCCAGTGAGCCCCAACCCTGGCTCTCAAGAGTGTGTTCTTTGGCTGCAGCTCCCAAAGCTGGTGGCTTCCCTGACACACGGGAAACGCAGCAGGGAACTCCTTTTCCTGAGAGCGTCTCCCTGTCACCTCAGCTTTTTCTAGAAGTTGTGTAACCTTATGATTCAGGGACTGACTGTTCTAGGGAATCAAGGACAGAGATAGGCCTGTGATCATGTAAGCGTTGCTATCTCATACTCACTGTACCTAAAATTCCTAACTTAGCGGAGTTTTGTTTATGTGGAAACGGCGTGGCTCGCATCTGTCTTCAGCGTGCTTAGAGAACCGGGCACTTACCTATTCAACCTGTACTGGTTGTGGTACTCTCTTTCCTTCACGGCATTGTATTCGTTCTGATACCTGAGGAGCTGCTCTCTCATCTTGGAGACCTCGGTGGAGAAGGCCTCCGGGAACTTGTCTGCTTGCTGCAGGTGGAGCCGCTGCTGGTGGATCCGCTCGGTGAACCGCTTGGCGTTCTGGAGCAGGTGGACCTCTGAGTCCTGTGTGCTGCGTCCCACAAGAACACAGTCACGTCACGGGGACACACAGGGCCTGCTTTCTTCCAGAAAGGAGGTGGACAAGGCGCTTAGGGTTCCCGCCAGAATGCAAATGGCCATTTAGCCACACGGACTCGAAAGAGAGTGTCAGCAGAAGAGACTTTAATGGCTCTTATAACGTAGCTTCTCGGGAAAACTCATCAGTTTCGGGTCAGCATTTCCAGCCTCTGTCTGCCCTGCTGCAGCCCCAGCAGCAAAGCGAACAGTCTACTCCATCATGCCTTCCCCGGCCACCAGGCAGTGGGGGTGGGAGAGAGCGCTGGGTGTTCGTAATGACAAAAAGGAAAACAGAACTAAGGGGTCAAGAGGAGTTAACGTGTGGGTGGCAGGAGAGTAATGGTTTTGCAACACGACTGGGAAGTAGGAAGAAATAACGCCAGAGCCTTGGTCCTGCCTTGCTGTCTGTCACTGGGGCCCAGGGACCTGAGCTGTGGGCCGGGCAACGAGGAAGCCCGCCGGCACCAGCAAAGATCAGCAGGGCTCTGGATTAGAGCTATTAAGAGGTGAGGGTGTGGCAATGGTCCTTGCATCTGCAAAGAGGCTCAGAGAGATGCCCCAGAACTGCACGGAGTTTTCTCCCAGTTAAGCAATGGTCAGTGTGTTGGGAAAGATGACCCCAGACTTTCCATCTAAATCCTCTAAGTTCCTGAGTCTTGAGAACTACATGTGCACACAGTCAGGCAGGACTAATTGTGGGAAATGGAATCTCCATTTAGGGATGAGGGTGAGGATTTAGCTTGGGGATGGGGATGAGGAGGAGGAGGAACCAAAGCTGAGGGCTCTGGAGTGTGGTGAGAGGCCTCCTGGAGCTGAGAAGTATGGGACAGGATGCATAGGGATGCAGCTCTGCTCTCCTCGCCGTTCATGCTTGCTCTCATCCTGAGGGTGGAGAAATGACTGACCAAGAAAAGAAGTAGGGGCATCGGTTGGAGACTGGGGGAGAGGATGGCTGGGGAATGGCAGAATGGAGTTTCTGTCCATTGCTGCCTCTCCTTGGCTTTTGATGGAGACATCATGCAAGGCTATGCGGCAGGAGGTGGGGGAAGGGAGAATGTCAGTGTCCCACCCAAATCCCTTGGCGCAGTCTCATATATACATCAACAGCACCTCTGTGCTTCTGTCTGAGAAACTTCTCTGGCCACAGGAGCTTGCTTGGCTTTTCAAAGGGCAAGCTAGATGTGCCAGGAGCTCATCTTCCTAGCAGCAATCCTTAATCAGAGAGGGATGGACAAATGCCCTTGCCCATGCGTGGAGAGTTCTGATGTGTGTTCTACACAGTCACACACAGTGTCCTCACGAGACAGAGCCCTAGGGGCCACAGTGTTAACCCGAAGATTAACACATCGCCAGCTGGATTCCTCCCATCCCCGTCTCACTTCCCCACTCTCTCACGATAATTTCTGGTATCACTTCTCAAAGTACTTGAGCTCAAATTCCTGCCTCAGGATCCGCTTTTGAGGGGAATGCAAAATAAGACAGGTCCCATCACAAGTAAAAATATAAATATGATAGAAGGTGTCCCCACATCTTTTACTGAGTAAGCAGCGTACCTTATGAGAGTGTCGTGCAGGAAGGTGTACTTGGCTTTTAATTCTGCCACTCTGGTTCCAGCAAGTTTTCCCAAGGCATGCAACTAGCAAAGAGAACACAGCATCACGGTTAGCCACCAGCCTCTTTGTGCTGTGAGCAGGGATAACATGAATATGTGGACATCTTATAAAACCTTTCAGTTAAACACTAGAGAGAGACGATATTTGGAGAAAATATTTCTAGTTCGAGCCTGCCTCCAGTAAGCTCTGCACCCCTGGGCAACTCGTTTTCCTTTCTAGATGAAGACTGCAATTTCTCCATCTGCAAATTGAGGAAATGAATTGAGTCAAATTCCTCCAATTCTAAAACAGCATATTTCTCGGTCTAGCAAACAATCCGAAGAGTATACATAACTAGGATGGCTATTTTTTATGTTGAGAGAACGAGTGGTTATTGAGCACCTATTATGAGCAAGTGTTGTACATTAGTTATTTTGTTCACAAAAATGGTTTATGAGGTAGGTATTATCACGAGTTTAAATTAACGTTTGAAAAGTTAAGTAAGTTGTTCAACGTTATAGAGATAGTTAAAGGCAGAATCAGGATTGAAACCTAAGTGGTTCAGCTCCAAAAATCCATGTTCACTCTCGTGCACACAACGCCTCTGCCACCACTATCAAAGGAACACGGAAGTTTATCTGGTACATGCAGCAGTATGATTTATTCCTTTCTCATTTCTGACAAAGGAACTTTTGATTTACTCTCTGGGTCAGGCGGTAAGTAGTGAACAGACATCATAACACAGCACCAAACCCTCAAGTTTTACCACAATGCAATGAGTATTTTGTATTAGGTTTGACGTTAGCTGAACTAACAGTATCGGCAAACAGAACTAAAGAAACGATTTGTTTTTCAATGCCTGTTGTCCTTATCTCCATATTTTCTTGAATCTGTAACTTTCCTCTCCCTTCCCTGATACCGTTGGTCTAAGTCATACCACCTGTCAGTGGAGGACTATAAAACCTCCGCCGGGCTCCCCTCCCACCACTGCTTCCCCTTAGGGACCCTGTTCATCTGCTTTCCATGGGGACCTTTTAAAAATTCAAACAAAGTCTTGTTTTGCTGGGTGATCAAAACTCTTCAAGTGGAATAGAACTCAAGATCCTTGAAATGGTCCTTACAGCCCTGTGTGAGCCTGCCACCCTCCCTGCCTCTTTCACGCACCCTCATTCTCTCAGCACTGCGGCCATTCGAGCTGCCTTGCGTTTCCACAAACGCGTGAATCTCTTTCCTTCCCCCGGGGCTGCTGTACTGGCCATTCCTCACTTTACTCCGGCTTCACTCCACATCTTTCTTCATACCTCAGCTTAAATATCAATCTCCTCTGACTTCTAAATCTTAATATCCACATTCACCACCCATCCCCAAAGAACTCTGTTTTTCATTTTACAATAGGCACCAACAGACTTATGTGATTAAAAAAAGTTTCTTCCCAACTAGTAAATAGACGCCAGGAGGAAAGGGCCCCGGCTACCTTGCTCTTCACTCTCACACCAGCAGTGGGACCACAGGCAGTGTATGTGTTTGGCAAATGTTTGCCAACGGAGCACATGAATGACTGCAAATGACAAAATGTCTACACGGTGGGGCTTCGTGGGTCTCTATCCAAATCAGAACAGAAAAACATTGCTAAGTGCACTATAAAACCATTACTTTTTTTGTGAAAGTATTTGGGATCTTTCACGAGGTCCCTACAAGCTGGTGCCAAGCTTGGGCTCCAGTCCCCACAACCCTTATTTTTAAAATGTGGATGAAATATTGTGAACAGATTTTTAAAACCTCTGAGGAGTTTCCAACTACCCTCTCAATGGAATATCTTTAAATGTATTCATATGTCACCTTCAATATTATTTATATGCAGCCTTTTAAAGGTTGATTTGCTGTTGGTATAGGTTGACCTAATGTTCTGTTTTATAGATATTTAATTAAACACACTTATTTGGGTTCCAGTTTCCTTTTTGTATTTTTGAGCCAATGTATAATTTATTTCAGGTCTCAAATATTTTCATTGGTTCCTGAAAAGGGGGGTAGGATATGGGCACTATGCCTTTAAAGTTTAATAGGTTAAAAAAAGCAAAAAGCTTTGCATATGGGCACTTTTCAGAAGAATTGTTCCTGGGAAAAGGCAATGAAAAGGTCAGTGTAAGAGTATGTGTTCACATATGCATGTGTGTATGACGGCCATGTGAGAGCCAGCCTTGGAATTAGCCAACAAGCTAGCTACAGGAGGTAAGCCATTGGGTAAGGTAATTATGGACTCATCTGTTTAAAACACACGCAGTATTTAGTTTTGTTTTTAAGATGACAAGACCATTGTCTGCTACCTACTGCTCTGCACAATGAAAACAGAAGTGAATGTGACACGGGCCCTGCCCTAGGGTAGCTCACAGGTTGAGGAGATACGCACAAAAAGAAATTACAGAACACTTAAACTACACTCAGTAGTTGTATTGTTAGTCAACAACTCTATTTGGCATTTTACAATTTTCTTCATATTGTAAGTTAAAGCAAATAAGTAACATTATAAATGACAGACCGCTGCCAGGGGTGGAACTTCCGGAATGGTGGTGTGAAGAGCTTGAGGAATCTTCTCCCTCAGAAAAACATTGATATATTATCTAAGACAACCATTTACAGCCTCTGGAAAGGGGCTTAAGGGTGTGCAAAAAACTGAGCAGCATTTATTCAACAAAATACACTGAGGCTGCATGGGAACAGGGGAGATCCTGGCATCTGAACCAAGTGCTGTGTCCATCACCCCAGCTCCCCGCGGTGGAAGAACTATTCTGGGCAGGTTTGGCAGCCAGTGAGGAACCTACCTTCCAACTGCTGCAGATCTAGTCAGGTGGGCGGGGCAGGCCGGGGAAGCTGCTGCATCCTCCCCCACCCCCAGCCCTGTTGTGAAAGAGCTTTACCGGATACAGAGCTGCAGCTGCTCAACCGCCCCCATCCCCACGCCCAGGCCCCTGCTCTCCGGGAGACTGTGGGAGGGCAGCCCAAGGAGATCTGAGTGCCTTGTCCCCCAGCTCCTGCTGATCAAGGTGGGGCTGAGTAAGCTGCGAAGACCTGCAGCTCTACCTGAGGAAGCTCACTTATTGGAACGGAGTGTGGAATCCATGCCCCAGGGCTTTGTCAGAAACAATAGCTATCATAAGGGTTAACAGCAAGTGGTGGCTCATAGCTTTGTGATACCAGTAGAGGCAGGTGAGCGTTTAACAAAGAAATTGGTGCCTGAGACGGCCAAAGAGGGCCCTGCTGGTACTGGTGGCTCAGAGGCTGTGGAAAAGCTCAAGACTGTGACCACGCAGGAGTTACCTCAAGGGGAGCTTCCAAACTATCAGATAGGCCAATCCCCTGAGCTCTAAAAGTGGTCCCCAAGCCACACGCAGACTCAGAGGAAAGGATGAAAATGTCACTCGCTCAGGAGGCTTAAACACTATCTCTCACCAATCGGTGGCTGACCACTGAGCTATGTTGACACAGGGGCAATCACCAGGAAGCCAAACTTAAAAATAAAAACAAGGAAGGGATATCTAAGCAGAGACGTCAGAGGCTGAACACTATGGGGGAAATACACTTCACAGACTTAGTGCAGCCAAGTCACTAAACATATACACTCATGAGCAACCATAACAAAACAAAACAGCAAAACAAAAAGGCGGGGGAGGATCCAGAATTGCTGCAACATTTCATCTAAAAGGTCCTATTTTCAAAAGTATGAGACATGTGAAGAAATAGAGGGGAAAAGGCAGAAACTGCCTTGGGGGTGCAGATGTTGGGTCTAATAAAGACTTCACGCAACTATTAGAAATACGTTCAAAGTATGAAAGGAAACCATATTTAAAGAATTAAAAAAGTATGACGACAATTCATCAAATAGAGAGTATAATGAGGTACTGATCTAGGAGGATAAGAGCTAAGGCATCAAAATGATGCTCTTTGGAGGGTCAGAAATGTACGGCTTTCATGCTTTTTATTTTTGCTTATCTGTATTTTCTAACTTCCCCTGACACATAGTTAATGCTTTCAAATCTCTTTCCTTCTTGAAATAAGCTTGAAAACTATTGAGCTTGAAAACAGGAAGGATTCACAGCAGAATTTCAGACTGGAGAGTATATGCTCAGATCCTAGTGGCACGGGCAGCCAGATCCTAGCTCAGACTTAGTGAAAACTCAGCTATATTTTCCCAGGTTGAGTTTCCTCTCAAGTAGCAATAGTTTGAAGGTTGTTGAGAGGTGGGCCAAGGATGCATGTTGGCAAGTTTTATGTTCACAGGAAAAGCCGGAGGATGGAGAGGTTTCCTTTCCTATTTGCTGTTTCTATCACTCCACTGCCTTTGTTGTCTAAGAAACTGAAGAAAGCCTGACAGGGCAAGCATCTGATAGGTCTTCATAGTTTCTACACAAAATTGGAAAAGATTAAGTCATAGATGTTCAGAAAGTGGACTGATAAGCTATTTTTTTAATATGGTTTACTCCACTAAAAAACAAAAAAGAAAGACCAAACCTTGAAGAATGGATTTTGCCCTCCTTAAAAAATCCTATATAATAAAAGGGTAATATGCAAATTGACTGGGAATGACTGGTCACTATGACACACACTGACCAGCAGGGGGCAGATGCTAAATACAGGAGCTGCCCCCTGGTGGTCAGTGAACTCCCACAGGGGGAGCTCTGCTCAGCCACAGGCCAGGCTGATGGCTGCCAGCACAGCGGTGGTGGTCGGAGCCTCTCCTGCCTCCTCAGCAGCGCAAAGGATGTCTGACTGCAGCTTAGGCTCCCGGGGTGCCAGAGGGATGTCTGACCTCCAGCTTAGGCCCGCTGAAAGCAGGAGTGGGAAGTGGGCCTAAGCCAACAGGTGGACATCCCCCGAGGGGTCCCAGACAGCAAGAGGGCACAGGCTGGGCTGAGGGACCCCTCCCCCCACCACCGAGTGCACAAATTTTTGTGCACTGGGCCTCTAGTAAAAATCATAATCTGGAAGTTAATATTCATAAAAATTTGACTTTTCGCCCTAACTGGTTTGGCTCAGTGGATAAAGCGTCGGCCTGCAGACTGAAGGGTCCCAGGTTCGATTCCGGTCAAGGGCATGTACCTTGGTTGTGGGCACATCCCCAGCAGGGTGTGTGCAGGAGGCAGCTGATTGATGTTTCTCTCTCATCGACGTTTCTAACTCTATCCCTCTCCCTTCCTCTCTGTAAAAAATCAATAAAATATATTTTTTTAAAAATTGACATTTCCATAAAATTGTAAATTGTCTTTTCCAGCAGATCAAGATCTGGTTAGAAATTTCAGACTCAATTCTAGTAGATGAAATGCTTCACACATAAACATAACCTGGGAAAAATAGTTGCATGTTCATACTGCATAATACATATGGATACCAAGTTTGTCATGTTTTAAAAATGCAGAATCTAAGAAATAGAGCACAAAGACAATCTTAAATTGTCAACTAGTATTTGCAACGAAAGGTTAGATATAATGTCACAAGTTCATAAATATGATTTCACAATAGATACTTGTCTTACTGAATTGGCTTGTTGGTAATTGAGAATGGAAGGAAACATTTACTCTAGAGCTAAAAGTTTAACAAGAGTTCATGATTCATAGATGAAATGTAACAACATGGAAAAAATTTCAAACATTGAAATTCTAGGACATTCCAAGGAGAGTAATAGCTCAGTAAGAGCCAATACCAAGTGAACTTATCTGGAAGGGGGTCAGCATAAGGAAACAATTAGGTGTTTGTGTGAATGTCTGCAGGGAAACCAAGGTGGCCACCATTATTAAACTACTCTATTCTTGTGGCCTCCGTTGACATTACCTACTAGTTTGGTCTCATTTTGAGAAACAGTTGCCATGATTTGGGAGGTAGCATAAACTTGAAATCCTTATCATGAATTTCTTTCCCCCTGTCCCTTTCACTGCTGGAAATAATACAACATAATCATTTGAAGTAGATGCCAAATACAACCGGGCTCTCAACAATAATTCATCACTCCTTTTGTTTGACTTTTCCCCTTAACAGTTATATGAAGCTTTAGCTTTCCTATATACCTAACTCGTTCACCGGACAAATTGAGGCCGCCTAGACTCATTCCCCACATCAACAGATCCACTTATCTATACCCACATCCACCCTTTACTTCTTTCACCAAATCTCAAAAACAAAGTCTTCCTGTCCTTGTGGTGAAGACCAACTCATCCACCTATGATCTCAAAGATATACTCCTCTACCTCTTCCTAGACATTAACTCATCAGCTATACCTTCTCTCCTTTACAACCTCTACTTCTGCCCCTTTGCTGGCTCAGCATATAGTAGTCAGGCGTATCACTGGTGGATTTGGTTTGAATTCCATCTCTGCTACTTTTTAACTATGTAACTGGGAGTAATATTGAATCAATATGTGCCTTAGTTTCTTCCATTGTAAAAATAGCCCCATTTCATTAGACTGTAGTGAAGACTAAATGACTCAGTATATGAAAAGTATTTAGTACAGTGTCTGGTACACAAGTAAGGGATTAGTTAAGCAATGTCATTTATTTTATAATTAATATCATTAACATTATCCTCAACCTATAAATTTGCTCAAGTTTTCCTCATAAAAAAAAAGACAAAATCTATCTTGAATGCTAGTCACCCCTTTCTCTCGCTCACTTTCATTTTTCTCAGAAAGAGTAGTCTCTTCTCTTTATCTCCATAGTGAACAGACTACCAGTACGTCACCAAATTGATAAACTGACCAATGACTTCCTCATATCTCTGGCTGATTTTGACATTTTTTTTCTTCATCACATTTGTTTATGTTATGACTTGATGTGGTTTTCTTTGGCTTTAGATTTGCTCAAAGTTTTGTATTTGTGGGTTTATAGTTTTCATCAAATTTGGGAAATTTTCTTGTGTTATTTCTTTAAATATTTTTTCTGTCTCCCTCTCCTCTCCTTCTGTGATTCTGATTGCTCATATGTTTGGCCACATGATGTTCACCGAACACTGATGGTCTGTTCATTTTTATTTTCTACTCTTTTTTCTTTGTTTCACTTTGAATAGTTTCTATAGTTAGATCATAAAGCCCACTAATCTCTTTTTCTTTAGTGTCTGATCTGCTGTTAATCCCATCCAGTAAATTTTTTGTTTCATCTACTGTACTTTTCATCTTTAGAAATTTGATCTGGGTCTTTTTATAACTTCCACTTCTCTCACTATGCTCATACTCTCCTCCACCCCTTTTCCAACATTCAAAATATGTGTAATAGCTTGTATACTAATTCTATTTGTGTATACTCTATTAATTGCCTCTTCTCATTATATGTCGTATGTTTCTGCTTCTTTGCATGCCTAGTAATATTTGATTGACTGCCAGACATTGTGAATTTTACACTGTTGGGAGACAAAAATTTTTTGGCATTCCCTTAAATATTTTTAGGTTCAATGAGTCTCAGTTAAAATACTGTTAACTTAAACTGTTGGAAACGGTTTGGTTCTTTTCATAACTTGCTTTTAACTCATCCACCAGTGCTCTCAAATATAAACTCTTCTTTTAAATATATTATCTGTTGTCTAGGGCTAATTTGGCCCCACTACTGAGTCAATACCCTTCTATTCAGAGTCTAAGTATTAAGAGGTCTTTCTATTCTGGTTGGTGGGAACATGAACTATTCTTGGCCCTGTGGATTGTCCCACACCTCCTTTCTGGGAGTTCTTTTGCCAGCCTCAGCAGTATCCAGAAAGTGTGCACTGATCAGTACTCTTCTGCAGATCTCTGGAATTTATTGGGGTGACCTTGGTCAATAAAATTATATAGATTTCAGGTGTACAATTCTACAATCTATCATCTGTATATTGTATTGTGTGTTCACCTCCCCAAGTCAAGACTCCTTCCATTATCATTTATCCTCCCCTTTATCCTCTTCTACCTCCCTATCCTATTGCCTGTATCTATGAGGCTATTTTTTGCTTAATCACCTTTTTCAGCCAGCCCCACAACCCTCTCCCTTCTGACAGCTGTCATTTTGTTCTCTGTATCTATACGTCTGTTTCTTTTGTTAGTTTGTTTATTATATTTCACATATAAGTGAAATCATATGTGAAATGATTGTCTTTCTGTGAATGGTTTATTTCACTTAGCATAATACTCTCCAGATCCATCCAGGCTATTGCAAGGTAAGATTTCCTTTTTTTAATACAGTTGAGTAGGATTCCATTGTGTAAATGTACCATTGCTTTTTTATCCTCTCCTCTACTGATGAGCACTTGAGCTGCTTCCAAATCTTGGCTATTGTAAATAACACTGCAGTGAACATAGGGGTGCACATATTCTTTCAACTTGGTGTTTCAGGATTCTTAGGATATATTCCCAGAGGTGGAATTGCTGGGTCATAAGGAAGTTCCATTTTTAATTTTTTGAGGAAACTCCATACTGCTTTCCACAGTGGCTGCCCCAACCTGCAGTCCCACCAGCAGTGCCTGAGGGTTCCCGTGTCTCCACATCCTCACCAGCATTTGTTGTTTGTTGATTTATTGATGAGAGCCATTCTCACAGGTGTGAGGTGATATCTCATTGAGGTTGAATTTGCATTTCTCTGATGAATAGTGATGCTAAGCATCTTTTTACATGTCTCCTGGCCATCTTAAACTGTTTTTTATTTAAACTTAAATAAAAGCCAGTGATCTAGTTGGGGGAAGTCTTATTTACTCATTCACTTCCGTTCTAATTTACCTGTCCGAGAAGGCAATGGAAAAGGAGGAATAGTGAAAAGTAACTTGACCTAAACATCGACTTGAAAGAGCAGAGAATCTGCCACACAAAATGGGCTCCTCACCCACAGCTTCTCCTCTCCCTTCTGTGTGGTTGGCAGAGATCCGGGGCTGTTGTCTCACAGCTGCCTGCTCCTCCTCTGGTGGCCCCACCACAGGAATGTGACCAGGAGGCCGCAAGTGACAACAGGGCCTCCCAAGAGGGGAGGTTTCAGATGTAATGGACATTGTGGATGAGTAACGCAGGTGCTTAGCTATATGCAAGACTTCGAAGTTAAGCCACAATAACTTTAAGATAACATGTACAGCCAACTCGGTAAAAAGCATGTCTAAGCACATACATGCTAATGAGTGGTATTGCTTTAAAAATTCATATTTGTCCCATTAAAGTGCAACTGCTTGAAACTTTAACAATTATTAACCCTGTTTAACATTATTTTCCCCCTACTTCCAAAGATCCTGGGGAGCATTGGTAGCAGTAAGCCTGCAAGGCAGTGAACAAGCCAGATGGAAACCCAGTGGCCTCTTCAAGCACTTCAAAGGGTGAACCTCACCGGACCAAAGCCACGAGGGCTGTTGAAATAAGTGTCGGGAGATTATCAGAGTCAGGAAACAGAGCCAGGTTAAAGCCAGTGATTCACTAAAGTCACAAGACAGGAACCAGAAGAATAGGGGTGGGGGCAGGATTCGCAGAAAAATTGTGCTGCCAGTTGACTCTGACTGTGTAGCTTTCAGTCCTTCACATGCAGATGTCCCAGCCCTAGGGCACCTTTAAAGTGCTGGAGAGGGCTTAGGCAGTGAGAAATCTAACTGGAGCTGGGACCCTTAGAGACAGAGCATCTCCCGCACAAGGATCACTAACGCCTGAAGATGTCCACAGCTGGTAAATTGTTCATCTCACTGTCCTGCCCTGACCCTGTCCTACGGGTCTGTCTCTGGCTGACCCCAGAGAGCAGGGGGCTGGATTCCTGGGACTGGCTGCTTTCTATGTGCTGAGTAGGTGTGCGTGCCCACCTTTCAGACCTTCTCTTGTGTGCTGAGGGAACTGCCCCTCTTATCCAGCTGTCAGCCAGTGTCTCCCAGCTCTAAGCTCTGGGGTTTCAGGAAAGGGACATAGCCACTACCCACAACAAAGAACCCTGGGGCCTCTGGTGCCCACCTTCCTGTTTTGAGGATGCTTCTGCCCACAGTACTATTCCCAATATTCATGAGTAACTGTTTATTTAGCATAGAAGCGTCCGGGAAGTTGTGCTGCCCAGCAGTGTGGTGCGGCAGCACTACCCTCCACTTCCCCTTGTAGCAGGCAGATCGTGATGGACAATGAAGCCTTTTACTGCGAATCACAGAAGTGTTCTTTAAAAAAGAACAAAAACGCAAAGCTTCAGCTTGGACTTCCCCACTGATACCGTAAAATGGAAACTGGGGAGCAGCATATGGGGATGTGTGAGTTCCATTCTTGCTAATTCGCTGGTAAGGGTTTTTTTTTTAAATCTTGGCAGCATATTTAGACAAGCCGTTTAATTTTTATTAAGTTTATTTCTATGTAGTTTATTCTTTTTTATTCTATTATAAATTAATTTTTTTTTTTGCAATTTCATTTTTGGATTGTTTATTGCTAGTGCGTAGAAGCCATTCCATTTTGTTAACTAGAATGATTAACTATGAAAATAAAGGCTAATCCTCATAACCCTGGCATAAACCTTTCTTCAGATGTTCCAGTTAGGGCAGAATACCTTTGGCTCTCTTGTTCACTTGGTGTACCCTAAGTATCTAGAAGACTGCATGACATTAAGGTACTTCAAATATACAATGAATGAGGAATATGTCACCCATTCCTCAATTGTGTTGAAATCATGCTCACACATCTGCCCTCCATATAAGAAGCTCTCTGAAGGCAGAGCTCATTCTAGTGTCCCAAGAAGCTTTCCTAGTCCATGGCATACAGCAGGTGCTTAGCACATTCTGAAGAATCTATCAGTAGCTGGCAAAGTGGGGTGTGGCATGAAGGGTAGAGCATATCACAGAAGGCAACCTCAAAGTATGGCTTTCCATTTCCTCATGCACATGTGAACTGGGCCAAAATGATCATTAAGGACATCACTGAAACAATATAAAGAATATAGAGAAATCAGTCTAGAAGGAGCACCTGCAACCTGAAGGGTGTGTGTGTGTGTGTGTGTGTGTGTGCGCGCGCGCGCGCAAATGCACACATATGTGAACTTAGACAGTGGTTCTCAACCTTCTGGCCCTTTAAATACAGTTCCTCATGTAGTGACCCAACCATAAAATTATTTTCGTTGCTACTTCATAACTGTAATGTTGCTCCTGTTATGAATCGTAATGTAAATATCTGATATGCAGGATGGTCTTAGGCGACCCCTGTGAAAGAGTCGTTCTACCGCCAAAGGGGTCGCGACCCACAGGTTGAGAACCGCTGGCTTAGAAGGACATAAACCTAATGCTGATTGTGGGAGGTTTGTGTATTGGTTTGTTGTATGTGGAATACACATTCCCTATACAGGTTGGAATGGACTATAAAAAGCCTCTGAATGGAAAATGTATCAGACATTTTCTCTTGACAGCTTGCCACCCAGGGAAGGTACTTAACATGATCTACTTCTAAGGACACTTAACTCAGTCCATAGTTACACAACATAAACAGCTACTAAAGGTGGGTGGCCAAATTCAAGATTCAGAGAGATTCAAATCCATTAATAAACCAGAAAATCCAATATCTAAATATTTGAATCCTAACAAAAACTCTTTAAAGGATAAGATAATAGAATTTTTAAATAACTAAATGTGTATTATAAAGTGTTACATTTAAACCTAAAATTAGATCCTCAGAATCTTTTTGCTTATGAACTAATATGAACCAATTAGTCACCTTATAAATTTATTGCAATTACCATAATGAATGGTAACAGATGGATGGTTATTACCCATAGCAATTATGTAACAGATTATTCTGGAATTTCCTCAGAAAAGGGTGAAATATTCAGAAATTAACAATTTTCCAAGAAATCTGGTTTATATGATATTTAGAGACATAGTTCTTTAGCTTGTCTTAGTTTTTGAGAAAGCGGAGAAAACTATATAATATCGACTAAGTATAGTTTTAACTTTTTTTTTCACTTGACACCAACTTTGATACTCAAGCAAAGTAAAATAAAAATTTTAAAAGGCTTAAAAATAGATTCTAACAAACATTTCACCAAACACAGCTGTTTCTAGTTCACTAAGTTAACTATTACAAAATATTTTAATGTGCTTTCTGGCAAACATAAATAGCCTAATTTCATGGAAACGCCACATTTCCAGTTATTCATAATAGGTTGTAACAGTTTAGGGATATGTTACTATTTCTACAGATTTCTGTATCAGAAAAAGGAGGAAAGATACTACTTACATCTCTTAAAATATGTAAGACAGACTTTAATCCATGCTATAAGGGTACTGTATTTCATGCCAGAGACTATAAACTAGCAGCCATTCTGCAGATATTTTTAGTATGCACAATTAAAAATTGGTGTATTTGCCATAAAAAAATCTGACTTGTCAGCCTCTCTTGAAAAATTATTAGGTTTGATAACACTGGATTCACATTCTAACTTTACAGCAATTAATTGGCATTTAGCTGAGACTGACGTTAGAGATACTTTGAAAGGGCTGCCCCTATTAAAAGGAGCGTCGTCTACCCCACCCATTCAGTGTAAATGCCATGTACTAACGTAACACCTAGGCTGTTTCCCTCATTTATGTTACTTTTATGGACCTTGTAGGCATTTGAGATTGGGACCCTGATATATAACGTGTATATTTAAAGGTAGAAAATATTCAATTGATTGAGAGAATGGCTCCACTTACAAAATTCTTGCACAGACATTTTGGAATGTCATATTCTTTAGTGTTGTATCTGTCCCTTGCCTATCTCTGTACCTTCCTTAGCATAAGGGTGTATGACTGCACCCTTAATGTTTTAAAGTTTCTGAGATTTTCTTACTGTTTTTCCACTTTTGTTTCTGATAATTTTATGAAAAGATCAAATAAACATGAGTCTGCTACTTTTTTGACTAACTGAAATATTTAAAAGTTATTTAAATTGAAATATTTTGTTTCTTGGGTATTCAAATGTATTTTCAATTTAAAAAAACCCACCATGAAACAAAATATAACCCGAAAAGACTATGAAGACACTGAAAAAAATGTGTCAGTCAGCTAAATTTTGTTGGGGCTTGAAAACAGGAAACATTTCACTAACATAAAGAACTTTTTCTTTCCTGGGAACTAATGTTCCCTTTGGCTCTGTACTTTATGAGCTCTGACAAAAAAAGCAAATCGTAATTTGTAAGGGAAGTGCAGATAAATTCTGAACAACTTACCCCAGCAGTTATCATTTTAGTAGTGGTTTGAGCTAAACAGGAAGTGAACATTCAGTAATATAGTCCAATAAGTAAATCATTTCCAGGCAAATCAATCACTAGCACACTAGAGATTCTAAGAGGGGCGTTGTCGATATAAAAATAACTTATTCAAAAATAGCATAATTTATGACTTCTGGTAAGATGGAAGACTGGAAGTTTTATTAAAGTGGGGACCATGTCCATCTTTCCCATTATTACATTGCCAAAGTCTAGCTCATGTGCCACTCATAAGTACTTGTTGAGTCAGTGAAAGGAAGAGTACATGAGAGCATTGAGCAAATAAGTCTTCAATAAATATTTACTAAATAATTCATGAAATAAAGTTGTTCAATACACATTTATCAAACGAGTACATGAAAAGTACAAATTAATAATTCTTCTCTTATATCTTATTGAAAGTAACGATTAACATTTATTCATTGGGTGATTGATATTTATTATGTTAAGTACTTTTGGATGTTGTTATTTAGTTCTCACAATAACCCTATGAAATAAGCATTACAATACAAAATTTAAAACAAAACAAAAAGCTATTGAGTAACTTGAGCAGTGTCACAAAGCTGGGGAGAGGCTTTGTAGGAATTTGACTATGATCCTATTCTGTTTCTCATTTTTCCCCCAATATTTATTCCCAATATTTCTGTTTTTAAAAATTCTTTATTGTTTAAAGTCTTACATATAGTATTACATGTGTCCCCTTCCCCTCCCCCCTGCACCCCCGCATTGACCTCTCCCTGGACACCCCCTCCCCACCCCCGGCACATGCCCTCACACCC